>NC_141041.1:9310000-9392500 GCF_052040795.2 Danio rerio
ATATATATATATATATACATATATATATATATATATATATACACACATATATATATATACATATATATATATATACATATATATATATATACATATATATATATATATATATATATATATATATATATACATATATATATATATACATATATATATATATATATATATATATATATATATATATATATATATACATATATATATATATATATATATATAGATCACGAATTATGTAGTCAGAGGTATGTACGATTGTATTTCTTCTTCAAAACGAATTCTATAGGGTGGTATGACGATGTTCATTTTTGCACTTACTAGCTGACTGCTTACCCATGTATAAACGGCTATTCTGCTATTACAAGTTTGTACAGTGACTCATAGGATTTGAGGCACAGAGAGGAGTTGACTGCAAGGTAAGACAAAATCAAAAGACAAAAAACTAAATAAACAAGTAAATAACAGGGTGAAAATGTGGTAAAATCTGAAAATTTGGTAAAAAGCAGGCGGCCGCAAGGGCTTAGGGAAGAGAGTGGGGGGGGGTCTGCAATCGGAGCTTTTGAAAACAATGTCAGTTAAGTTTAGGGAACAAGAATAGGTGGGTCAGTGAGTCAGCCAGTTGACAGCTGCCTCTGGTGGATTTACGCGAGAAGAGCAGGCGCTAATGACACTCGCAGAGAAATTTACTACACAAAACGTAGCTACTGGGACATATTTGCCGCTCTTCAGAAATGTTTACAGGGGTACGTTTCCAAAATGAGCCTGTGTTGCATGAAGTTGATGAAGTTTTATGTGGCAAAGATTATAGGAAGGTTACTTTCAAATGTTTTTAGAACATTCCGAATTGGAGTAGAAACATTTAAAAAAAAAAACAGCAGGCTACATAATCATCCAATGAAAATACTTATAACTTAACAAACTTTAAGAGATGTTTCTATTAACGTTACTAGAAAAAATAATGTTATTACAAAAAATGTGGGTGTTGCACACTTTAAAAAAATCTGCACCACTTGGGAGGAAATCCATGTAAAACACTAAGAGAACATGCAAACTCCACACAGAAATCCCAACTGACCCAGCCGGGACTCAAACCAGTGTCTTTCTTGCTCTGAGGCGACAGTCCTAACCACTAAGCTGCCATGCTGACTATTATATTTCATAAATGATTAAAATGCACATTAAAAACACTTAAGGCAGACCATTTTTAATAAACTACCAAAGAAACAAATTTACTGAATAAATTCCATAATGAGCAACAACAACAACAACAAAAATGATTACCTCAATTATATACTAATTACTTTGGGAAAAAATAGCTACAGGGCTTAAATGGTTAAAGCAACTTATATTTTTATCATGTATAATTTAAAGCAGTTTGCCAAAAAGTGACCCTAAAAGTGATGAAAATGGTGCTTCATTTACAAATTGTTCATTTTCAAGTTAAATTTGCAACATAGCTACTGTTGTGGGCATCAGAGTTGGCTGGCACTGTCTACGAAAGACTTTACAATAAACAGACATGCTTATTATTAATACAGCAATTTTGAGTGGCATTACGGGGATGCCATTCTTGGGTGGAATTAGAATATGAGCAACTAAAGTTGATGAGAAGAAATAGCTTCGGCCAGGAGAAACCTAATAAACACAACCACTGCAATGCAAAATATGCCATTTACATTCTTGGGATGAGGTCTCAAAGCAGTAAGTAGTTGGTGAAATCTCTTCTTTGTCTCTCACATAAACACACATGCCATCCACTATATGTATATTTTTAAAGAGTGAATTCTTATCCAACACATATTTCACCAAAGAAAGCACCTGAATTCAACCTATTTTACTGTAAAATAAATAAAATAGTTAATTATAAAATACAGTTAGCATTTAACCATCTCTAAGCTTCACTCCTACAAATAAAGGTTATTAGTTTGTTCTATAATGAACCTTTAATCAATCCAGGGCCAGAGTGGGACTCCTTTTCAGCCCATGGAATTGCAAGCCTTAGACCGGCCCACCTCAGTTCACAACTGACTATATTAAAATAACGTAATTTCCAATTCAGTTTCTAATGACACTATCCAGTCTTTAAGGAAACAGCTGCTTTAGAACTTCAAATGTTTTTCATAAATATGAGAACATTAAACGGCAGCTAAATCTGCAACACTGTTCTTTAAAACATCACAATGTCCTTTCCTATATATCTGAGTATATATTCTGTGCAACATTCTTTATAGATATCCAGTGCTTTGTAACGGTGGTCACACAAAAAAGTAAATAACGTACCTATATAATAAACCTATATAAATAACATAAACAATATTATATGTCTTAACACTAATAATGGAAAGAAAACTAATACTGAGATGAGATCCTAATTCAGATCCTAATTTAGGTTAGCGTTAGCGTTACGCAATGTGCTGACCACTGGACCACAATGGCGCTGTTTTGATAAAAAAAAAAAAAAAAACAAGTACTGTTATCTGCAAGACTCTTAACCACAGTATTACTTTCTATTGAAGGTTTAATATTTCCTCCGCTGTTTAGATTTCTGATCAAGTTATGTCAGATTTATCAATGTAGTAAATCATCTGGTTTTCACTGAGCAGGTGTAATATTCATTAATTCAGGGCAAAATTTGTGGCGGAACTCGCCGTATCCCTCACCTAATTTTACCAAACCCCTCTTCAACCGTCCTCCTCCGCCATCCGCTGCTCACTTTACTTTCACTTTCGCGACTCCCCAACACTCTTCACTTTCATTTGCGACAAACAATAAGTGAAGTTTAGTTTTAAACTAATTTCGAGAGGAGCATGTGCTCATGATTTACCCAGCTGGTCCACATTAACTAATTATGATCCTCCAATCGAAGGATCCCAAATCACTATATATATCCTCATTTCCTTTCTACAACTATCTTCGTCTGGAAGAAACCCCCCTCCTCCCCTTCTTCCTCCTTTATCCAGAATGGGCGGCACGGTGGCCAGTGACTAGCACTGTTGCCTCACAGCAAGAATACCAATGGTGTTGGGTCCTCGCTGAGCCATCTGGTATTTCTGTGTGGAGTTTGCATGTTCTCCCCGTGTCCGCGTGGGTTTCCCCCGGGTTCCCCGGTTTCCTCCCACCATCCAAATGTGCTCTATATTATAGTTAAAACAAGCCTAAACCTTTTTTATATTGTCTTACTCTCAGGAAGTTCGCCTTGGCCTCAGCAGCGGGGGAGTTTGAGATAGACCTGAGCTCAATCTCCACTCGCCCTGCAAAAGGGGGGGAGCCCTGGGCTTGAGGATCCCTTGAGCTCAGGGCTCTCTCCCGGGACAGCATGCCAAACAAGCTATGTATAAATCATGAGCTAAGGGTGAACTCTTGAAATGCTCACGGGGCTGTGAGGAAATAATGATGTCTGTTCTGACAAGCACAACGTGACATCTTTGAGTTTTCATCATTATTCAAGAGATAGACTTGGTTCAAACCAATCAGCGTGCTCTATTGTGTATAAGGTGCAGTTTCATTAATATGCATGACAGCTTTGAAGACTGTTTACCTGTTACAGATGGCAGAGAGAAGCCTGTATGCGACCTAAAAATATATTTGGGAGCATTTGTGCGAGTGCATAAAGTTGTTGCATGTGCTTCGCGCTCTTCTTATTGGCCCACTGCTCTAGAACTGAACACGAATGGATTGGTTAATATCAGCTGTCAATCCTAATCACTCAGTCAATGCCTTCTGGCTTGGGATGACAGGGAGAGCTACTACCCCAAAATGTAAAGCACTGAAGATGAGAATGAAAATAACACTGACAGATTTTGTTTTAAAAAAAAACCATGGCATCTAAAGTTACAAATAATGATACATCTTAGTAGTGATCATGTGCTGAATGTTAATCCACCATCTACACTTTTCGAAGAGTTGATAAAAGACTTTCATCAGCTTAAAGTACACTATGAAAAGTCTGTGGGATGGAATTTTCAGGTAACTGCTTGCCACATCTAGCACGAGAGGTTCTGTTTAATTCATTTAATCGCCAGATGCTGTCCGCCATGCAAGTGGCAGCTATATGTCAAATTAACAACGCAAACACCATCACAAACGGGCTTGCACTGAGTAAACTAATACCGCTACTCATGAAAAGACCAGTATTGCTATTAACATGACGTATACATATAATAAGGTACAGCATATGTCAAAAGCATCAGTGCAATATCAGACACCAAACGTGAGAACAGCACAGTTAAATCGTTAACAGATTGGTTCATGTCAGGCAGTGTGTGTGCTGGGCCAGTGAGCGGTCTGTGTATCTTTTGGTCACTTAGTTATGTTATAAAAACTTATTTAAAAAACGTTGTTGAGACATTTTCCTTACGAACACACAAACACACATACATATATATACATATACATACATATATATATATATATATATATATATACACACACACACACACACACACACACACACACACACACACACACACACACACACATACATTGTGTGTGTGTGTGTTGTCTGCATGCATATCTTGTCTCGCCTCCAGCTCCAGTCAGATAAAGAAAGACTGTTTTGTTGTTTCTGAGTCTCTCTTATCTGCTTCTGAAGGACTGTGTGTGAGTCTGGGCCTTATATACAGACACACACAATATTTCCAGAGAAGCTATTGCAGTTGATTGAATAGTCAAGGCCAGCCAAGAGGAAAAGCCTTCAAATGCCTGTAAAAAAGAATGTGAACACATTCTTTCACTGTAGATTAAAACATTGACAGGAAAAAACATTGTGTTTTATTTATCATGTTTTATTATTATTATTATTATTATTATTTAGTTTTATTGTATTTATTATATATATATATATATATATATATATATATATATATATATATATATATATATATATATATATATATATATATATAATTTTTTTTTTTTTTTTTTTTTTTAGTGAATGTATATATTTTCTGCATATATATTTTTTATTTATTTGTTTGTAATTTAAAGGTGCTATTCATAATTTGCATTTAAAATATTTTTTCATTATTTTATTTCATTTTATTTTGGAGCCAATATTTATAATTTGCTAAAATAAAGCAATTTTTTTTCTTTTTTTCTTTTCTTTTTAAGCTGATATTCATAATTTGCTTAAAATCATAGCATTTTTATAATATTTATTTTTAATTTTTTAGAGCCAATATTTATAATTAGCTTAAAAACATTGCATTTTTTCATAATTCTATATAGATTTTTTTAGCCGATATTCAGAGTTTGCTCAAAATGATTGCATTTTTTATTTAATTTGTTTTATTTTGAAGTCAATATTCGTAATTTACAAAAAAACTGTTTTTTAAATTAAATTTTATTGTTTTCTTTAATTATTATAATTTTTAAAATTATAAATATTTTTTTTTTTTTTTTTTTTTTTAAGAGCCAATTTTCATAGTGTGCTCCAAAAAACAATGCATTTTATTTTATTTGGAACCAATATTCATAATTTGCTCAAAAAAACAATGCATTTAATAAAATTTAATTTTATTATTTTTTTTTTTAGTGCCAATACTCATCATTTGCTTTTTTTTATTTATTTATTTTTTTTATTTACGTGTTGTTGTTGTTGTTGTTGTTGTTGTTATTATTATTTAGATTATTAATTTGAAAATATTTATTTTAATTTTTATTTTATTTTTGAGCCATGAACCATAATTTACTCTAAACACAATGCTTTTTTTTAATTATTATTAATTTATATTTATTTTATTTCGGAGCCAATATTGATAATTTGGTCCAAAAAACAATGATTTTTTAATTTATTTATTTATTTATATTTTTTTTGCCATGAATATCCTACTATTCTTCACACTTCTTTTCCTATGGAAAAGTCCAAATAAAATCTTCCTCTGTCATGCTGAAACACTCAACCCAAAGAGCACGGCCTCCTTAGGTTTCTTCATTAAAAACGATATTCATTATTTGTTCCAGAGACAAACAGAAAGAAGAGCGTCGCTTTCATATTCCCACAAAAACATCCGAACTGTTTACTTATTTTGCCGATTTTCCCATTTATGGGAATCCGTGATGAATATCCAGACATTAAGACGAGCTCCAAACTAAAGCCGCTCATTTCCTTCTGTTTTTCTTGGATTGTGTGCATTTAAACACTGATGCCATTTTCACACTGATGGGGGAATTGTGCAAGAATTCATCTGACAGCATCATTAGCAGTAAACATAAAGTACTGTACAGCATATCATTGCATTTCCAGTAAAGAGTTGTGCATTTTGCATTGAGCAGCTCTGGATCTGGCAGGTCATCGACCTGAATCAGCTGATGAAATGCCAGTAGTGTGTATGAGTCTGCTGCGGCTTTGGGTGTAAGCCTATTTACTACAATTTGATGAATTACTGCTGTCATGATCAATACAAATGCACACAAACAACTTTATTTAGAATCACTCTGCATTCGCGACATTTATTCCAGAAGGCAAACAGTGCTGAACTTTGTAAATGAATTGCCATCTATTTTAAACCTAATTTAGAAGTTTTTGTTTTTACTAAAACACACTGAAAATAGAGAAACTATACTCAAATAAAAAAAATCTTTGTTTGCTGCTTTTTCAAACTACGTATTTAAAATGAGCTTAAACACAACAATTCTGGACATTTTTGGGGTGAAACTTAAATGTTTTATGTTGAATTTACTTAAATTAGTTACATTAACTTAATAAATTAGTGTTAGGTCAACATGAATGATTTGTGTGCAACCCTGCATTTTATATGTGTACTGTGTCTTTTATTCAAAGTACATTTTTGTATTGGATTAAGTGGAAAATGGTTTTCTGGTTTTAACCTGCACTGTAAAAAGTGATTAATTGCCTTAAAAGTAACAAGCTGACTTTACAAAAATAATTTAAGTAAACCCACTGTAACTTGGGGTGTTAAATTGACTCAGGGTGCTTTCACATCTGTGAATCGATTCAGTTGTTCCGGAACAGAGATTACAAATGTTACATTGTTTCTCTTTACACTGCAAAGTTTCTAATTGAACCAATAAACCAGTCACGTGTGAGTAAACCCTCCTCACATTGGTCAGAGTCTCAAGGTTAATTTTGCTGAGTCCCGCTCAGCAGTCAGGAGAGGTGGTGGTTTGGTGGTGTTTGACTAGGTGCGCTTGACGTGTCTGAATAGTGAGGAGAGATGCGGTGGGGAGGTGTGAGAAGGGTGCGCGACCGTAGCCTATTTGAAGACCGGGAGAGAGACGCGAGATTACCGGGAGATTATCACTCGTTTGCGGGCATCCGGAGACTCGCGAAACTTCCCGCCCTACTCATAATTCTCTCCTCATATAGCTGTATGCCTATTACATATCCATAAAACACTGTGATATAACCGCGCTCGGATCGTATTGCTTTCTCACTGCAATCGATCCGCTCCAGAGTTTGTTTCAATCGAGCCGAGACCACCTCATTTAGTTTTTATAATTATGCAAATTGTACTAATTTTTCAGAAAAATTTGATGCATACATACTGTATTAGTACCCCATCCCAACAGAGCCATAAAAAAAAAAATTTTTAAAAATGATATTTATATTTATTATATAATATATATATATATATAAAAATTTTATATATATATATATATATATATATATATATATATATATATATATATATATATATATATATATATATATATATATATATATATATCATGATAAAATGATATATAAATTTATTTATTTATTATTGGGCGATAGCAGGCCAATCTGCTATGCCA
This sequence comes from Danio rerio, assembly GCF_052040795.2. Taxonomy (NCBI): domain Eukaryota; kingdom Metazoa; phylum Chordata; class Actinopteri; order Cypriniformes; family Danionidae; genus Danio; species Danio rerio. The sequence goes on from NC_141041.1 coordinate 9,317,753, forward strand.
GTGTTCTCCCCATGTTTGTGTGGGTTTCCTCCAGGTGCTCCTGTTTCCCCCACAGTCCAAAGAAATGCGCTATAGGTGAATTGAATTAACTAAATTGGCCGTAGTGTATGTGTGTGTATGAGTGTGGATGTTTTCCAGTGGGGTTACAGCTGGAAGGGCACCCGCTGTATAAAACATATGTTGGATAAGTTGGCGGTTCATTCTGCTGTGGCGACCCCTAATGAATAAAGGGACTAAGCTGAAAGACACTGAATGAATGATATCATTGTGGTTTTTGTTAACATTTTGAACTAGATTATAAAGTTTCCACTTCAATTTCCAAAGTCTTTCAATAGATGTCTAAAACCTGTCTATTATTTGCAATAAGAGATATACATTTTTGATGAATTTCATAAAATATAAATGACCTAAAACAGTGTTTTGGTTTTAATTAATAATTATAACGCTGGCTGAAAACCTCTGTAATGTCTCCAAGTATGAATAATAAACAGCAGTGCTCCATCATTCTCCCATTATCTGTATTTTCTGAGAAACCAGCGTCTTCTCTCTTCTCCTCAATCTACCCGCAGCTCCAGCCAAAACCATAAAGCGCTTTCAGGCACGTCTCTCATCCGCTGCCTGATCCTTTTCATTGGGAGTTTGATTAATTGCAGATTACAGATTTTACAGTTTCATTCTCCATAACATCACTCCACAGTTATTAAACTGAACTCCTCTTGTGTTCTCAATGATTTACAGACTGTGACTACAGCCAAAAACACTGGACTACCACACAGAACTGCCCATAAGAGAGCAAAAACCGCTCAAAAACAACAAAACACTGATCTGACCAATTACACACTGACAAGAACACTAACCAGAAACAAAGCATACTCTTTACATTCAGTCATGTAGATCCTAACTGCACTAAAAACTCTGCATTTTCGCTTTGCTTCTGTCTATGTGGACTTTGGTTTTACTTAATAAAAACAGAAGATATTAAGAAACCAAACAAGACACAGGTAAACATAATCAATAAAGAAACACAATCATAAAAATGCATAGCAGGAACTAACAATGTAAAGTTTACATGTCTTCAGTTGTAATCCCTGTGTGTTTGTGTTTAGCTTCTGTCGCTGTGGACTTTTAGGTTGTATTTATTGTACATTTGACATTGTTAGTTCATGTTTCCTTCTCATGATTGTGTGTTGCTTCAGTGATTGTACTCTATCTTCTGTTCATATGTCTTTAGTTCTAAACACTGTGAATGTGTTTTGTTTCTGTCTCTGTGGACTTTTAGGGTGTACTTAGTCTAAATTTGACACTGTTAGTTCATGTGACCTTTTTAATGCTTGTTGCTTCATTGATTGTTCACCTGTGCCTTGTTTGGTTTATCGATAGCTTCTGTTTATATGTCTTCAGCTCTAAGCACTGTAAATTTGTGTTTTGTTTCTGTCTCTAAGGACTTTTACCTTGTATTTACTGTGCATTTTACATTGTTAGCTCCTGGTTTCCTCTTATAATTACATGCTGCTTCAATGATTATGTTCACCTGTGCCATGTTTGGTTTATCGATAGCTTCTGTATATATGTCCTCTGCTTTTAGCACTGTAAACTTGTGTTTTGTTTCGGTCTTTGTGAACTTTTGGGATGTATTTACTGCAAGTCTGTTAGTTCTTGCTATACCTTTTTGTGATTGTGTGTTGCTTCATTAAATATGGTCACCTGTGTCTTGTTTGGTTTCTCAATATCTTGTGTTTATATGTCTTTAGTTCTAAACACTGTGTATTTGTGTTTTGTTTCTGTTTCGGTGGATTTTAAGGTTGTGCGTAGTCTAAATTTGACATTGTTAGTTCCTGTTTCCTTCCTTTTATAACTTGTTGCTTTATTGATTGTTCACCTGTGTCTTGTTTGGTTTCTATATGTCTTCTGGTAATATGTCCTCAGTTCTAGACATTGAATTTGTGTTTTGTTTCTGTCTCTGTGGACTTTTAGCTTGTATTTACTGTACATTCAACATTGTTAGCTCCTCTTTCTTTCCTATGATTACGTGTTGCTTCATTGATTATGTTCACCTGTGCCTGGTTTGGTTTCTCAATATCTTCTGTTTATATTTCCTCAGTTCTAAATGCTGTAAATTTGTCTTGTTTCTGAGAACGTTTAGGTTGCATTTACTGTACATTTGACATTGTTATTTCCTGTTAACTTTATATGATTATATGTTGCTTCTGTGATTATGTTCACCTGTGCCTTGTATGGTTTCTCGATTTCTTGTTTTTATGTCCTCAGTTCTTAGTTTTACTGATCTGACAGTGGATTATCACACAGGATCACTGATCAGAGAGTGAAAACTGCTCAAAAACAACAAAACATTAGGTCTTATTCACTAATATGTGCATACTTTCTCTGTATTTATATGCACAGTTTAACTTTTCATGAAAACCTTCCACCTAATTCACAACATGTATTTACACACATAAGCTTGTTCTTAAACTAATTATTCAGTTAGTCAATTTGGAGTCTTAATTTAGTGCATGAGGTTAGAAATTTGCATAAAACCTGCCCAAACCAGCTTCATATAAGGGCTTTTGGTAAAATGTAAGGTTTTTCTTTTGGAGGTGGAAGCCAAAAAAAAAATAAAAAAACATGCTATTTAAAAAAGTTGCGTAAATCAACAAGGACTTCTCTTGGCAACCCTTAATTACTGAACAGCTATTCATCATTATCAGCAAATAAATCTGTGCAGTCTATAAAGACTTTAAAAAGCTTTGTGTTTTTAAGCTGCGTGTCTTCAACCATAACCATAAGTGTGCCATGCCTCCAAACATAAGGTGAGACAATAATCAGGATGAGTATAACACGATTGTTGTTTGGACCTCTAATTATTTATGTTTATATAATTGAACCTTAAATTATACTGTAATATCAATTACTAATTTCCAGTTACTGATATCACACACTCTACAGATAACATCTAATTTTATGTAGAGTTTATGGACATGCTTTTAAGGCCCAGGTGTACGTGATTCTTGCGTAATTGTTGTTTAAGTTTTTTTTTTAATTTTGTTGTGTATGTAAAATAAATTTTAGTGGGATTTTTATTTTTTATTTTATGAGTTATGACTTTGTAAAACTATGAATTTGTAAAAAAAAATGTTTATACTTATTCATTGATGCTGTCCCAACACAAATAGATTCAAGAGTTCACACTTAGATAATGCTTGACTATTTTAGCAGGTTTGGCATGCTGTCCCATGAAAGAACCCTCACCCGTGCTGTGGGGCAACAGTGCTAGCCAATGAGCCAACATGTCGCCCGAACTTAGAATTGAGAAGGAGTCAGAAGAGGTGGGGGTGGGGGCCAAAACAAAGATGAGGAATGAAGTGTTTAGGCTGGATATTTATATTAAATTTGGAATGATCCGTTTGGCTAGTTAGTGATAGGGATCAGCTGTAGTCAATCCTATCACATGCTCCTCTCGAAATTAGTTTGTGAAATGTCACTTCAATCTAATAATTTAAGTGGATTGAACGAACCTAAAAAAATCTTAAGGATTGTACTGTTTCAGCTCATTTTAAACAAGCATATTTAGTAAAAATCAGACCCACTGATCTGACCAATTACAAACTTACAAGAACACTAACCAGAAACAAAGCACACTCTTTAATGAAGATTCTGACTGCACTGGGACTTTTAGGCTCAGCTTCCTTATTTTACCATTGTTCATGTTTCATTTGTTTTTGATTGTGTTCACCTGTGTCTGGTTTAGTTATTAATCAGATTGTGTTTATATGCTCTTGGCTCTTTCAGTTCACTACAGTATACTGTATACAGTCTAATATTGTATTTACACATGTTTACAAAGCTCTCAACATTTCTAGTCTTGCATTCAGTGATTTGTAGTATTGTCGTTGTAATGTATATATTTCTTTTTTATATAAATATGTAATTATATTTCGGTTAGTTGCCATGACATTCTTATTTAAAGTTCCTATATTTCTTAAACTTTGTTTCATAAAACAGAAGTAAAAAAAATACTTGATTTTATCCTTCAAGTGCTAACTGGATTGTGTAAAGTGAGCATTGCAGTGAATATCATGTGTGTTAAATCACACAGCAATTATAAAAAAGCTATGGATGAATTATTTATATTAAAATCACTAACATGCGTTAAGAAAATAAACCAGCTCATTTTCTGAATGATCCACAATCTCCCACAAACCAGAAACTACTCCATCTCCATCCATCCCAACAGTCTTTTTAATCAGTTTACAAATATATGTCACAAAACCAAATGCACGTTTAACAAAATCCACTTAGAGTTTATTAAAATCAGACATGCTGCATTGACAGAGTTAAAGAAATCTCTTCCTCGTGGGAAGATTGTGTTTCTAAAACTCTAACAGAACCAAAAAACAATCTGATATTTACAGTTACATGGAAAAAAATGCTTTGAAAGACAAACAACAACACAAACACGTTAAACTCTTTATACATTACATACGTTTCCTTGCACGACCAGCCCGCTTGTTATAAACTCTATACGTCAGCCTGTCCAGTCATTAGACAGACTCCCAAACATAATCAGATGCTCTCATTAGCACACAAAGCATTCCTTCTTCATTATAATGCCATGCTTTACCAGTCTGCTGAGGCTATATGAGCCGAAACACTGGAAGACAATTATCTGGCACATTTCTTTCTATGAAAACAGACCGCAGCTTTTGCAGGTGCATCTTGAAAGCTTGTTTATGAAATATTATAGGTACATGGAAAAATCTGAGGTTGTGTTATGATGTCAGTAAGATTGACATGAACATTTATTTGTATTGAAGAGGAGCAAGTCCTGAAACTCTTAACAGTTTACACGTGTCCTAACCAATAATGCTGAGAGAATAATGAGATATATTTTGCTCAATTTACCCATTAAAATATTTTAAAATCATTAAAATAAGATTGGATTTTACTTGAGCAGTGATGTAGATTATTTCCGCCTGTTTTATGCTAGATTCATAGTTTTATGCTTAATAGAGGGGGAAATGTGCAAGTGACGAGATAGAATACACCAATATTAAATGCTCTGTGAATAAGAGCAGTTCAATTGAGAAGCAACATGTCATAATATTTGAAATCAGGTAAAGATATGCAAGTGACAAAAGGTTAAATTTGGGGGAAAGAAATGACCTCACTTTTTTATAAATTAAATTTTTATACTAAAAAATATTTATAATTTTTTTTATAAAATTTTTTTTTATTTATTTTTATACTTATAACAGGTGAATATCTGTGACATGACTAAATATAGAACAATTGAACGTTGCTTCTCAATTAAATGCATTTTATGAATATTAAATGTTTTTACTAAACAAAAAGTAAAAAAAAATAATAATGTGTTCAATTTAATGATAAAGTGTTGTGTTTGTTGCGGCATGCCTGGTTAGGACAGTGCAAATCATGTAAATATTTGCTTTTGAAATAACTAAAGATCTTGCTTCTAACACAGGCTCATTGGAAAAACATGCTTCAGCCTACATTTTTGTGAAACCGCAAAAATGCACATAAGTATGATCGCAGTTTCTAGGTAAAATGAATGTTAGGGGCCGGAGCATCACTAGACCCCATTTACTGGGGCTCGTGCCACATCGCCAGTGCCCCAGTAAATACCTTGAGATCCGATTTACTTTATATGCAATTGTATTTATTAAGAGTGGAAATCCCAGAATTCCGGTTGTGAACATGCACGCCGAAAAAATAGCCTTGTCGCTCTTGCGTTGTGAAACCGGCAAGCAGTGAGTTTTGCATGTCAACAAATCAAAGTTTAAATAATTTGATGGTGATATTATTTATACTGCATGACTACTGATTTTTTGGTATGAAGCAGAAAGGAGGGATGAAGTCAGGAGGTTAGACTTAATAAACCTAATTCTCGGCCTTGAGTCGGGTCTACAATACACAACTGATTTTTTGTCCTCTATTGAATTGTCTATAGAATTTCATTCTTATGAAATTAATAATAATGCAAAATATTTCTAAAATTATCTTAGCATCACACCAGTTGTGTCTTTAGATTGTGTTAATTTTATTTATTTATTTAGAATAATAATTATTTAACAATAGTACTGCTTTTTATAATTATACTTTTTTTGTTTTAGAACATATATATATATTTATTTATTTATTTTATTTATTTATGTATTTTTTTTCGAGGGGGTGCTGTGCCCCAATAGAGCTTTATGTCTAGCAACGGGTCATTATAATGCCAATGATTCTAACTCCTTTTCACACTAATGATATTTACAGGGAGATATTATCAACAAATAAATTATCAGTTTGTGCGGTTCTTTGTAAAACAGCAAATAAATACCACAAAAACATTTGTGTCTGATTTATAATTAAATATGTTTGCCATACCTGTCTGTCTCTATATGGACAACTTTTCTGCTGTGGTCAGTTTGCTCAGTAGCTCACCTTGTACTGTGTTGTACTTGTTCTGCTGAGAGCTCAGGTTTGAGTCCACAAAAGAGATAAAATCAATATAAAATCAAGGTAAACTATTTGGTCACAGTTCACTTTTCTTTTAGGTTGCTTTTGAAATAATATAGGTTGGGTTCAGGTCAGTGGGTCACTAGGTGATCTCTACAACAACCCCGCATCCTTGTGTACTGTATGTGTGTACAAAAAGGACATGTATCTGAAATGTGCAACAAAACTTTCCCTAAGTGACATATTTCAAATTAACCAAAATCTAAACGCTGCCCTCTAGTGGATTTGTCATCTGAAACGTGCAATGAAATGATCCTGGAGCAGCATTTTTTTACGCTTCGCAAAAATGTACGCAGCTGCAAGTGTTTCCAATGTGCCTGGATTGGTTACTTTGAACTCCTTAGCTCCTTTCAAATGCTTTGCATTAGGATTTCAAGCGTCATGTACAACTTAAAAAAATGTTACCTGCAGATTTACTTACATGGCTTCGAAAAGTCAGTGGCATCGTAGTAGTTAACTAACACTTCGTAAAGCAATCATTTGTTGCACTTTAAAATTCACAAATGCTGCGTCCGAAATGGCAAACTCCCATACTATATAGTATATATACGCTAAAAACTGTATGTGAGAGTAGTATGTCCGAATTCATAGTATTTAAAAATTATTATGCGAGAAGTACCCGGATGACCTACTACTTCTGGCAAGATTCTGAAATGCGCATCTGATAGGCGCTACGCTACTCCATGATGCAATGCGAGAGAATTCATATATGAGAGTGAAGTGACACTGACGTGGGTGGATCACATGATAATGACAAATGGCAGATGTAGTATATCTGAATTTCATTTATACTATATAGAACGTAATTTCTAATGATTGTGTGGTAAATTCAAATGTGGTACATACTCGAGTACAAGTCGATTTCGGAGGCCGCCAATGTGTTGTGGGAAAACACTTGATTTATGTTTCACTTCATGGAGTTCAACGGATTTGGAACATAGATGCGAATCAAAGCCTTTAGAATCCTTTTGTTGGGATTCTAGAACAGGCAGATCTAGTATCCCAAAGCCTTTAGATTCTTTATATGTAGTAAATTCAAACTAGAATGTAGTACCTACTCGAGTAGTAGTCGATTTCGGACGCAAGTATGGCGGGAAAACACTTGATTTATGCTTCGCTTCATGGAGTTCGACATATTTGGAACATTGATGCGAATCAAAGCCTTTAGATTCCATTTTTTGCGATTCTAGAACTGGCAATCTCAAATCCCAAAGCCTTTAGATTTAGTCGATTTAAATTCAAATGTAGTACAAACTCGAGTAGTAGTTAATTTTGGACTCAGCCAAAGTGTAGCAAGATAGCACTTGATTTACTGCTTCACTTCATGGAGTTCAATGCATTTGGAACATCAAAGCTTTTAGATTCCATTTGTTCGGATTCTAGATATAATAGTCTCAAATACTGAAGACTTTACGTTCTTTAGATTTAGTAAACTCAAAGTCAAACTTAGTACATACTCGATTAGTAGGCGATTTCGGATGCAGCGAACGTGTACCAGGAAAACACTTGATTTATGCTTAGCTTCATGGAGTTTAATGCATTTAGGACACTGATGTGAATCAAAGCCTTTAGATTCCATTTGTTCGAATTCCAGAACTGGCAGTCTCAAGTCCCAAAGCCTTTAGATTCTTTAGATTTAGTCAATTCAAATGTAGTACATACTCGAGTAGTAGTCTATTTCAGATGCAGCCAAAAATGTAGCGGGAAAACACTTGATTTATACTTTGCTTCATAGAGTTCAATGCATTTGAAACAAATCAAAGCCTTTAGTTTGCATTTGTTGGGATTCTAGTACTGGCAGTCAATCATAGAGCAGAGCTTATGTAATAATCCCCTTTATATAACCTCTGACAAGTGTCTATTAAAGTTCACGAGAGCATGACGACCTGTTTCATGTATGCATTCGGTCAGTGTAACCAATGAGGCAGTTGAAAGCGCGTTTCATTTGCACGATTTTATTTCTTCTCCTGCTCTGCAAAGTCGATGTTGTAGGTGAGCTGGTGTCCATTGTCCCAAGCATACAGAAGCTTCTCTTTGGGGTTGTAATCGACTTGCGTGGTGAAGCCGTATTCATTGATGAAAGGCAAACGCGGAGCCGCTTCAGCCCCCGTTAGCGTGTCATACGCATACGAAACCTCTCCTTCCCTCTGATTGTAAATGTCCACCGCGTAAAGCACTCCGCATATTATGAAGCAGTTCCCGAATGAGTTTCGCCTCAGTCGCGTCCTCCACGTGGTCTCTTTTTTCAACGACAGGTCACTGGGGTCAAGCCTACTAACAACGATGACTTCAGCCTGTCCGTAATCCTCGTCGATTGATGGATAAATGACCCAGAGTCCGTTTTCATCCACTGCGAAGTCGATGTCGGAGTGGCCTTTCCACTTCCACGGTGTCGTGTCTTCATAGACCACGTCATGCAGCTGAGCCCAGGCGGCCACATATCGCTGTTTGAGGTCGTATTTAATGATATTCTTGGTGAAAGCGCGGTTATAGTAAAAGCCTCCTCTGTATACAACATGACCCGTTCCGATCCAGTTATAAGGGAGCTTGTACAGATTACTCCAACGGCCTGCAGGAAATGAGAGGGGGAAATGTTACTAGTGCTAAATGTTACTTAAGGCCCGATCCCAATTCTATTTTTTACCCCTTGACCATTGAAACAGAATGTGAAGGTGAAGGGCTTCAAAGTTTACTTCTAAGAAATGGGAGAGCACTACAACACCTGCACACTTCATGATATGTCGTTGCAAGCTCTTACTTTCTAAGAGATTAACAATGGCGACTGCTGTAGGTAATGATATTATGTTATCATAACGATCTAATGTGGCAATAGGATCATAACTGTACTGCATTTGCACCATGGCTATATTCATCTATGTAAACGCACAAGAAAACAACATTAACATTATAGCCTACTAGACACTGTAAGAAGCTCATTCCCAGCCACTAGACTTTTCTGACAGAGTATTCGTGTGTCTTCGAGTGACAGATGCCAGGACTGCTATACAGGAGTTATAGGTACAAACGGGGTTATGTATTAAAAAATAGGCTTGTTTGTTGTAAAATATTCTTAATAAAGCCAAAAAATAATAATTTGTTGATCTCCTGACTTGCGTATGCAGCCATGTTGCCGTTGTAGCTGGTTTACTCTGGGAAATTTTCGTACCCTTTGGTTTTAAGTGTGGTCCTGGAAAATCTCAGTTTCAAGGGCTATCTAGCTTTTCCCCTTAGCCATCCGCCTTCAAGCTAAAGAAAATTAAAGACATCCCTACCTCTTTACATGAACGCACAAAAGTAAGGGTAAGGGCTAAGGGGTATAATTGGTATTGGGCATAAATGAAGTATAACTACAGTATAAGGTGTTGCAGGTAAATATAGCTCCATCTCGATTTAACCATTTTTTGGTTACCCAAGATTTGGTCCCAGTTTAATTCTAAACAGCTTGACATTTTAGCCTTTACCTCATTATTAGCTAGGCACTGCATTGTACTCCACTGGAAATCAAATAAGACTCCAACTACATCTCATTTTTCACATTGATTTGTGGATACCATGTATTTTCTAAAGTTAGAAAAGGTCATATGCTTTGCGAAAACTAATTTAATTAAAAAGTGGCAATGATTTATAATTGACTTTGTCTTTTACAATCTTGTCTTCCATTTAATAAATGCACTCGCCTTTTAATTTATTTCTTAGTCATTTATTTGCTTTTAACTATTATTATCTTATACTGTTTAATTGTACATATTTAAACATTTAAACAGTTGATTGTGGTTGTTGAATGACTGCATTTAGTTAGTTGTAAAGACATTTTTTTTCTGTACACTTATTACTCGTTTCTGTTTTTTTTTTTGTCTTTTTTTTTTGATGATTTTTCCCCTTTGCTTTTTAATTTCTTTTTGTCGTCTCTTTCGTTTAAAAAAAACAATAACAAAGATAATGATATGTAACTGTATTTTTCACAAAAAAATGTATAAAACATAAATATATATTTTAAAAAGTATCATAACAACATCAGCCTTGTAAACTACTCTCCTTCCTGCCTGATTTGCTGGAATGTTCCACAAAACATTTTGGCTTTAAGTCTCTTTCTTCATCTATGTTAAGCTGCTTTGACACAATCTACATTGTTAAAAGCATTCAAGAAGTAAAAATGAATTGAATCAAAATATTAGTATATTTCTGAAATGAGGGTACCTTCATATAATGTAGAGACTGTATGTGAATAGCACAGAAGCTTCTGTTTGTAAAAGACCCAGTTATTACACCTGTTATTAGTATGCATTTTGGTCACACTTTATTTTAATGTACAATTTATGCTATTAACAAACCATCAAGACTTTTAGCTCAATAAACTGCTGATTAGCTGCTTATCAATAGTTAGTAAGGTAGTAGTTCGGTTTAGATATTTGCGTAGGATTAGGGGTGTAAAATAAGATTTATAAGTGCTAATAAACAGTTAATATCTTAATAATTGGCAGGTTAAAAGCCAGTATTAAATGTTGTGAGTTGTTACTTTAAAATAAAATGTAACCTGCATTTTTTCTGATTACAAACCTAACAGAAAAAAAAACATTAGCTTCACGTGTGCGATCACATCAAAATCAAATAAAATTTGTGGAACACAGGTGGAACAAGTGTGAAACTCATGTGAAATATGGGAAATGTGTGGTTTTGGAAATATTTTTCTTGTATATTTCCTTGTATAGCTTGTAAAAAGATATAGGTTTCACAAGAAAATATTCCAAATTACAGATCATGGGTTTCACACTTGCGTTCCACAAATTTCACATGTGATTTTAATGTGATTGTACATGTGAGGCTCATCTGGATTTTCTGTAATGAAAAACAGATGTGCTAAACACATTAAAATGTTTTAAATGATACAACATGACAATCTGATTTTGATTTACTTAGGCAGTGATAAAATATTTGGCAACACCTCTAAAAATTCTAGGATGCAGTATTGAGTGGTGTATCAGTTCATAACTAATATATATATACAGCCAAACCTGAAGTTAATAATACCCCTGGCAAATTCTGACTTCAAGTTTATTCAACCAGCAAGTTTTAATTTTGACTAGAAATGTGTAACGAGCACCAGCGACTGTGGATCGCTGGAGAACTACATGCATTTCACATCACACACTACAACTTCCAGCATGCCTTGCATTAATCTCCCCAGTCCCAGCTGAAGCGCATGAGAACACACACACACACACACACACACACACACACACACATACACAGACACTGCTGTGGTCAATATTCTAATTATTAGGAGGACTATATATTCTAGTTTGTGTTTCACTTTGGTTGTGGATTGTTAATGTTCTATGATGCTGGTGTGGTTCATGATCTTGTTTTGCTTTGTCTTAGTTTTTGTTAATTTAAATTTCGTTAAATCTCCGTTATACGCTGCATTTCGATCCACACATCGTTTTACTTTACATGCCACCCTGTAACAAAATGAGATGGGCTTCTCCCAAAAGATAATATGTACAAGAGGCATCATTGTGGAAAAAATGTATATACTTTTCGAAGTTTTTGAACAAATGTAAATAAGTCAGAATTTGGTATTGTTTTGAATAATTGCAGGTTTGACTGAATATAAATGTGAAAATTAAACGAGCTCAGCTAAAGCCAATATAAAGCACTTAATGAGTTTTTCCTTTAGTTATCTTGCTGACTGCTGCTGGCGAGCCCTGCAGAAATTCAGTGTAAGACTCCCCTGGCTATTATTAGGGAAATAAAGTCTATGCAGTCTAAACATGCAGGCAAACAAACAGTAAAATCAACTGTATCTTTCAAACTTAAACACACACCCAAACCTGTCAATTTTGAAGCACCAAATCTGATAACACATTACACGTATCCAAACATTCTTTCAAGGGAAAATCCCTGTCATTATTTCATTAAAAAAACTGTGTGAATGCTTTAAGGCAAGACACTGCAGGTGAATAGGGTAAAGAAAAATAACTAATAGCTGTCATCATACTTCTACAGTCGATTGATTACATTAAAATGGGATTTTGTTTTAATTGCAAGCTTTCTAAATACTGTTTAAAAGTGTAAAAAAGGCATTCTAGCACAAAAATCAAAACATTGGATTAATTTTACATATTTTTAGAGTAAAGCTTTTCAAAGTGGGGTTTTAGGAATGTCTTTTAACGCTGCATAATTCAGAAAATACTGTAAATAACCAGAAGAAATCACAATATTTTAGTATTTTGTAGAATAAAATATATATTATCAGGCAAATTATGCATGAACATTTACCATTGTAAAAACCATCAGAATATAGATATTAATAAAACTGTTGTTTGTAAAGTTTGATCTATGAGAGCTGCTGAGGTGGAGATTTGTGGCTCAATGGAGGAAAAATAAAGTTTTTTTAAGAAAAAAAAAAAAAAAAAAAAAATATATATATATATATATATATATATATATATATATATATATATATATATATATATATTTATTTATTTATATATATATATATATATATATATATATATATATATATATTTATTTATTTATTTATATATATATATATATATATATATATATATATATATATATATATATATATATTTATTTATTTATTTATATATATATATATATATATATATATATATATATATATATATATATATATATATATATATATATTTATTTAATTTATATATATATATATATATATATATATATATATATATATATATTTAAATATATATATATATATATATATATATATATATATATATATATATATATATATATATATATATATATATTTAAATATATATATATATATATATATATATATATATATATATATATATATATATATATATATATATATATATATATATATTTATTTATTTATATATATATATATATATATATATATATTTATTTATTTATTTATTTATTTATATATATATATATATATATATATATATATATATATATATATATATATTTATTTATATATATATTTATTTATATATATATATATATATATATATATATATATATATATATATATATATTTAAATATATATATATATATATATATATATATATATATATATATATATATTTATATATATATATATATATATATATATATATATATATATATATATATATATTGTAATCCACAGACACAGATTGAAATCTCAACTGAAAGACGAAAAGAGGGTGTAACAGAGCTCCTCCCCTTTTAGAAAACAGCCAATAGCATTTTGTTTAATCACAGCTCTGGTAGTGAGAGTCATAAGCTATGTTTCCATTCAAAAATGCGAATGAACTTAATTCGCAAAACTGGATATTCGCATGAAAGATGTAGGAATAAGGCAGCGTTTTCATCCAACGAGTCAAAGTGAACAAAATCATCACTTCCTGATTAACTGGCGCTAAATATCAACAGTAAAAAGTAAATTTTTTATGCGCATTTTAAAAATGTATGCGCATCCTGACGTTTCCTTCAACCCTTTTTTTATGCGCATATGCAGTGGTGGATGGAAACGTAGCTATTGAGCTCAAGTGCATCAAATGAAAAGCTAATGAGAAGCGTTTTAAAGGGGGCAGGGCATGTAGGATCATAGAGAGCATTTGATTGGTCAGAATTTTTGGTGAGAGACTGAAGTATGATGACGTGAAAAAAATCAGTGATCATTTTAGGTGGACATGACAAACTGCAAGCTTTACATGTTTAAATCAGATTTATATCTTCTAAATACAAATTTTTGTCACTGTTTTGTCCAAGAATAGCTTGTAGTTGCCCTTAAAATTACCAGACTGACACTAACCACCAAAAAATGTGTATTTAAAATGTTTACTTTATATTACACTAAAAAAACATGAAAAGCCAAAATCTTAAAATTAACTCGTGCATAAGAAAATGTTTTTGGCCCACAGTGTTTCGCCTTAATTCAACACACACACACACACACACACACACACACACACACACACACACACACACACACACACACACACACTGCCCCATATGAATTGATCTGAGTCACCCAATCAGTGCAGCTGTTTTGAATAAATAAGTGCAGTATTTGTATGTGCGTTCTCTGTAGATCAGAATTCTTCCACACCCTGTTTGAAGTTGTCCAAGTTCCGGAACTCCACAAGGTTGTTTCCATAGTAATAGTTGGTGACGTAGATCTTGGAGTCTTTGGCGGCTGGATCCTTCATCCAGGCACCCTCGTTCCTGCCGTAACTGTGCTGCTTTACTGGCAGATCCACTGAAGCCAGTGTCCCATCACAGCTGTGCTCTTTCACTGCCAAAACACACAACAACAGCTAAAACACACAATCAAAAAAATATGTGTGCTGCTTGTTCAAAATGCTTGCCATGCCATGGCCATATCTCCCTGCAGCCTAAGACCAGTTACTCAGTGAAGCTAAGCAGGGCATTCCTGGGTGAGAGACTACATAGGAAAACTAGGTTGCTGTTAGAAGTACTGTTAGTGAGGCCAGCAGGTCAACAAGCGGTCTGTGTGAGTCCTAATGCCTCAGTTTAGTAAAAGGGACACTATATTCTCAGTGAGCACCGTCTTTTGGATGAGACATTAAACCGAGGTCGATTGACCCACCCAGCTCTTTTCTTAAACCCAACTTAAAGTGTTGTCAAACGCTTTGATTGACTCACACACCCCCTTTCCTAAACCAAACTGATAGTGTTTTCAAAATCAACGATTGACCCACCCCTTTCCATAAACCCAACCGATGGTGTTTTCAAAAGCATCAATTGACCCACACACCCCTTTTCCTAAACCAAACTGATAGTGTTTTCAAAAGCATCGATTGACCCACCCCTTTCCATAAACCCAACCGATTGTGTTTTCAAAAGCATTGATTGACTCACACACCCCCTTTCCTAAACCAAACTGATAGTGTTTTCAAAAGCATCGATTGACCCACCCCCTTCCATAAACCCAACCGATGGTGTTTTCAAAAGCATCAATTGACCCACACACCCCCTTTCCTAAACCAAACTGATAGTGTTTTCAAAAGCATCGATTGACCCACCCCCTTCCATAAACCTAACCGATGGTGTTTTCAAAAGCATCGATTGACCTACCCACCCCTTTCTACTCGCTTTCTAGAACCGTTCTTCGTCAGACTCGGATCTCATTGTCAAACACCTCTCTGTATCTCAAGTTTGCTGACGTACATGGCGAGCCACAGGGCAAACTTGTAACAGCGGAAAAGCTATCCACACAGAGGTAAGCGGTCGAATGGTAGTGCGAAATTACTATGTTATGTGGTGCGAAATTAGCTACGAAACCGTAGCTTTCGTTTTAAAGATTAAATGCAGCCATATGTAGCCCTGGCTACATAATTTGTGCTATAAATAAATGAGATTGTACAAATTCCTACTGTACAAACTTGGCTAATAATAAAGTAGTTCAGAGACTGATGAAGTATACAGACCTGTGAAGTATGAGTTGTTGCTGCTGTTGTCCAGCACTAGAGCGATGGTTGGGGCCGGTTGCTCCTCTCTGTATATCGTTCTGCTAGTTGTTGTTGTCCTCTGGGTTGTTGTTGTGGTTTTTGTTGTGGGAGGAGTCATTGTTGTTGTCAATGTTGTCGTGGGTACGGTTACTGGGGTTGTCTCTGTGTCTAGGACGTCAGGAAGTGTGGTACTTTCTTCTATTTCTACCTCAAGCAGGGTGTCTGTTTCATCAGGCTTCTCTTCACCTGACAGCAAAACAGATGAAGATACATTTTAAAGCCAGATTAATATAGATTTCATTTACTCATTTCAGTCCATGAACAGTTAATTGCAATCAGCAGAGCAGGAAGTAGAAGATTTGTAAACATGCTTCTTTATATAAAGAAATCAAAAGGTTATGTTCAAAATTAACAATAGTTGCAATGCACAGTTACATTACAGGTTAAACTTGCATACTGTACACACACTGCCTGATTGTTGTTTATTTTGTATTATTTTATAATTCATTTTTTTATAAATTGAAGACATTCAGAGACAATAAAACTTTCATTTTTTTCACTTTTTCTACCCACAAATACCACCTTAACAAAACAAAACAAATAAATAATACGGCCTTAAACAAAGTATGAGCTGCTTGCACATGTGCTTTGAATCGTTTTTGCACAAGTCTACAAAGTCTGTCTGTCATTTGAACCACTGTTTAATTCACAGTCTAGAAAAAAATGGAAATAGAAAAGATTAGATATACAGTTTGCGGTAATACTGAAAAATTTGACACTATCTGGCAACACTTCCTCTAACTTTAAAAATAAAAATAGTAAATAAACATGTATATATGTATGTGTATATGTATGCAAGTATATAGCTGACTTATTTTCCCTGCCCCTGGCATAGTAATGTATGGAGAGTGTTTTTTATATATATATATATATATATATATATATATATATATATATATATATATATATATATATATATATATATATATATATATATATATATATATATATATTATTATTATTATTATTATTATTATTATTATTATTATTATTATTTTATTTACTACTGTTGTACCCTTTGAGTATTTGTATTTATTTATTCGCTGTACTGTTGTGGTTTATTTGTTTTTCCTTAATGCATAAATATGTAATTATATTGTTTTATTCAGAGAGAAAGAAAACGTGAGCAAAATTTTATTCTATTCAGTATATCTGATGCTGTGGCTCTCTGACTAACATATTTCAATAAAAAACAGAGTTGAACTAGAATGAAATGGAGAGGTTAAAAAATATCACTGCATTATGCTGCATGGACTTAGATGTGTGATGTAAGAGAGTGTAAGACAATGCATGTGAGAGATCATGTGTGTGCATGTAAATGACATAGGCATATCCAATAGCTCATGGTAACATGCGTTAGCTACCACTTTGCAAATATTTTTGGAGAATAAGTTGTTTAATACCAAAGACTATAGCATACACAAGGTGTGTCACTCGTATAGTTTTGAAAGGGAAAAAGTGTACTGACATTTCTCCGAGGGAGAGGCTCGGACCAGACTTTTATAACTTTTTTTGTCGTCAACAAACATATTGGAATCTCAGAGAATACTTGCTTCACAGATAAAAGAAATATATCTAAATAAATCTCTGCTTTAAATGAACCAACTACACTTGAAAACAAATGTTTTTTTTTTTTGTAATCTGTATGAAACGAATGCAAGGTACAGTCTATCCTGTCAAACGCACATCACATGACAGCAACTACTCAAACGCCACACGGACTTGTAAACAAAGAGTCTCTTCTGGAGAAGATTCACTTTCAAGAACAAGTTGTGGATTACTTCAGAAGACCAGCACGATCCGACAACGCACTGTTCAAATGATGATGAATTCACGGCTATGAATGAGGTTGGTGTCGTGATCTTGTTCCTTTCTAATGCACATGCACATTAGCTTGGGAAACCTGAAAAATGACGATTGTGTTTGATTTGAACGTTTAGAAACTAAACTTATGAGACTTACAATTACATTACATGTTTGGAATGACTTATAAGCTTGGCAAATAGTTTTGGAGAATTTGATGTTTCCCCATTCAGACAGAATGCCTGAGCAAACTGCCCGAGAGGCATTTCAAAGATGACCACCGAGTGAAATGACCTGTCTCAAAGGTACTTTGTTTATAGCCATCTGCTCCCTTAAGAATCATACACTGCAGTCCTCGAGATCCGGATCCGGCAACTGCCACGTAGTTACTATGGTTATAATTACTAATGTTTGAGGGAAGCACATTTATTTCAATCTATGATAAAAACTTGCAGTAAATGATTTTATTACACACCTTCAAGCACAAATGTATTTATTACGCGACACTCTGGAACACTTGATTCTGATTGGTCAATCATGAAATTCCAAGTTATGGTATTTCTAGATAACAACCGCTCAAACTAATAACACAGGCTCATCTGGGTACTTGAATCATCTTGACAGTTATAGTAAATGAATGCTGATCTGTCACACTCCTGTTTTGCACCTGAATAATAAATTAGTGTAGGCTGCATTCAGCTGTTTTTGTTTTTGGTAACTATTTAATAAACTATTACAACTCAGATCAATGTTTTGTGTCTAACTGTTGGGTTTTGTGGCAAGTAGCCATGTAATAAGTGGCATAATCTACTTCAAGCCGGTTGTATTCGCAGCTACAGTCTAAGAGAACACCCCTTCTGCTTCGTTTCATAAACCTGTCAGATTTTATTCTGCAAGAACAACCTCCTAGATATACAGTTGAAGTCAAAATGATTAGCCCCCCTGAATTATTAGACCCCCTGTATGTATGTTCCCCAAGCACAGACGTTTCAGCACAGTGCCTTCCTCACTGCGTGACACAATCCCCTCACTCCATCTTTTTATCCCACACTTAAAGAGTCACGAAACATCAAAACACATTTTTTGAGCTGTTGACTGTCGTATATGTGTCCCACACTGCTAAAAACACTATTAGGACACATATATTTTACTAAAAAGTGAAAACTGGTTGTTTTTGCGTTATTTTAAGTGAATTCGTACTTCCAGTTTGAAACGAATTTTTGAAGCTGCGTCACAGCTATGAGATCTTAGCGTGTATTCCAGCATGCAGATTGGATGTCTGTGCCAGAGTGTCCCGTACACGTCATGTTGCCAAAAGTTGTGGGAAAAGAATAAGAATTGTTTGGAAATACGGGTCGCCAGTGTTGCTTTCATAATGTGAAGGTTTTGTTTTCATTTTCTCTCTATGAGAGCGCTGCTAGACTCACGTGTGGATCCGTAGACGCGACGAGCTGAAATGCGTTTGTTTGGAACATTTTTTACACAAGAGCATTTCTCATCCATGGTGATATCCGGATTTGCTGCTCGTCTCCTTTAAAATAGACGCAGCTCCAGTATGTCTTGATTGTCCTGTCTACAGATTCGTTAAGTGTGTGCAATCGGTGCCCTTTCTTTGTTCATTCAGATGGAAAAGTTACAGCTCCTATGTTCAGCAGTACTCTTTTAGTGTTTAAAGACAGACCTTAGTCCAAATGGTTTCTAAGTTTACAGTACGTTGATATCACTACAATATTAAAAGATCCGCTGTCAATGCTGCTCTCTGTGTGTAAACACGTAAACACTGTACGCAAACTTTTTTGCCGACCGTCGTGTTGAATTTTCGCCGCATTTTGTGACAAGATAGTCTACACACAAACGGCTTTCTGACCTACTGAGGGCATTTGAGTTACAGAGAAATGCAGAGGCTCTTTTTCTCCAATACGATGTGCGGTATCAAACATTTCACCGTCATTAAACACACTGTCTTTCTCCCCTGCGTGTGTGGGTTTGTTTTTCCTCTGTCCTCAGCACGTGCCCAAATGGCAACTCCCATTTTTATTCAAACCCTGCCCATTTTCCCACCCCGACACTCCCACCCAAACAGAGCTAGACACACCCACTTTCCTGACTTTTTCCAAACTAGAGGTGTGAAAACATCCTGCTGAAACGGGGGGTTTCATGGCCCTTTAATCACATTGCATCATTTGGAATATCATTGCATTGACGTAGACATGAATAAGTGAATGATAATAATTCATTTGTTATAATGCTTCTAAAGGTGAAGGAAACATTTCTTGTGTGGTTAATTACAGTATGTTGAAATGAAAATGAGATTTTTAACTATTGAGTGGTCATCTAACTAATGACATATTTTGATTGAGTGTGGGATGAAAGGGTGGATTGTGTCACACACTGAGAAAGGCATTGTGCCAAAATGTATTATTTTGTATGTCCTAAGAATATAAAATAAAGCTATATAAGTAAATATTTAATGAGGGCTAATAATTTCGACCTTAAAATGATTTTAAAAAATTTTAAAACTTAATTTTAAAACAAATACTTTCTCCAGAAGAAAAAAAAAATGAAATACTGTGAAAAATGTCTTGCTCTGGGAAATATTTAAAAAAGAACACAAAAATGCAGAGGAGCGCTAATAACTTTGACTTCAATTCTACATTATGTATTCTATAAGCTATGCTATTAACAAAATATTTTATTGCCTACTGCAATTTTGTGGAATTCTACAACTATTAGTTCGACCAAATTGCATCTCTGTCCTTCAGAAGCCTTGTTTTTGTTCACGTCAAATTGCATATGGCATCTCCTCTGACTAAGGAGGAGATTTTGTTTGTTAGCGTGTCTTGGGCTGGATTTGTTTGACTGGTTTAGGATAATGTATAACAGAGCTGTGATGCAGATTCAGCATGATCTGTCCTGACAGGAATGCAGTACCAATACAAAAACCGTCTGACCGTGCGCGACTCAAGTAAATAATCAATTACCTTTACTATGAAACGCGGTTTTATTTCCATCGTCCCGCCCTGTGATCTAATGTACAGTAATCAAATCCAGTCTCTCGTTAAATATATCTTTCCCACACAATCCCGTGCCCTCCTAGCAGGTGCACAACTATGGCAAATGATGAGATTATTTGCTTATAAATGCTTTCTTTTACATGCAAGAGTTTATTCCTGGAAATGCTGAGTAATTGTTATAGAAATCAGACTTTCAACATGTCAACAAAGTTTTATTGGCATGACGGGTGAAGGATTGTAATGTTTCCAGAGATTTCTTGTACCCACACTAAGCAGGTGTGGGAAAGAAATGAGTCTGTGTTTGGCTACAATCTGCTCTTGTCTTGTTTTTCTGAATCGGTCTTGTGCTGTTTGAAGCATTTCAGCATTATAATGTAGGTGACGCAGTGGCGCAGTAGGTAGTGCTGTCACCTCACAGCAAGAAGGTCACTGGTTCGAGTCCTGGCTGGACCAGTTGGCGTTTCTGTGTGGAGTTTGCTTGTTCTCCATGCGTTCGCTCGGGTATGCCCCACAAGTCCAAAGACGTGGTATAGGTAGGATAAATTGTCCGTAGTGTATGAGTGTGAATGAAAGTGTATAGATGTTTCCCAGAGATGGGTTGCAGCTGGAAGAGCATCCGCTGCATATAACATATGCTGGATAAGTTGGCTGTTCATTCTGCTGTGGTGACCCCAGATTAATAAAGGGACTAAGCGGAAAAGAACATGAATGAATGAGACCTGCAGTACTCATTTAACCTGCTTAATACCTTTTGTAATGGTTTTATTCAATTCAACTCAAGTTTATTTGTATAGCACTTTTTACAAAAGTTATTGTTTCAAAACAGCTTTAGAAAAGGTGCACATTATTGCATTACAATCAAATATAAGCTACTACACGAAATACAGACACACATTCACCGGA
This sequence comes from Danio rerio, assembly GCF_052040795.2. Classification (NCBI taxonomy): domain Eukaryota; kingdom Metazoa; phylum Chordata; class Actinopteri; order Cypriniformes; family Danionidae; genus Danio; species Danio rerio. The sequence continues at coordinate 9,339,532 of NC_141041.1, forward strand.
CACTTTATTAGGTACACCTTCCTAGTAACGGGTTAAACCCTCTTTTGCCCTCAGAACTGCCTTAATCCTTCGTGGCATAGATTTGACAAGGTACTGGAAAATTCCTTTGAGATTTTGGTCCATATTGACATGATAGCATCACACAGTTGCTGCAGGTTTGTCGGCTGCACTTCCATGATGCGAATCTCTCGTTCCACTACACCCAAAGGAGCAATTGGATTGAGATCTGGTGGCTGTAAAGCCTATTTGAGTACAGTGAACTCATTGGCATGTCTATGAAACCAGTCTAAGATGATTTGCACTTTATGTGCATTATCCTGCTGGATGTAGCTATCAGAAGATGGGTACACTGTAGTCATGAAGGGATGGACATGGTCAGCAACAATACTCGGTAGGCTGTGGCGTTGACACGATGCTCAATTGGTACTAATTGCCCAAAGAATGTCAAGAAAATATCCCCCACATCATTACACCAACACCACCAGCCTGACTGTTGGCAAGGTCAAGGCAGGATGGATCCATGCTTTCATGTTGTTGACACCAAATTTTGACCCTACCATCCGAATGTGGCAGCAGTAAATCGAGACTCATCAGAACAGGTAATGTTTTTTTAATCTTCTATTGAGCAATTTTGGTGAGCCTGTGTGAATTATAGCCTCAGTTTCCTGTTCTTAGCTGACAGGAGTGGCACTCAGTGTGGTCTTCTGCTGCTTTAGCCCATCTGCTTCAAGGTTTGATGTCTTGTGCGTTCAGAGATGCTCTTCTTCACACCTCGGTTGTAACGAGTGCTTATTTGAGTTACTGTTGCCTTTCAAACAGCTCCAACCAGTCTGGCCATTCTCTTCTGGCATCAACAGGGCATTTGTGTCCACAGAACTGCCGCTCACTGGATACTTTCTCTTTTTCAGACCATTCTCTGTAAACCCTAGAGATGGTTGTGTGTGATAATTCCAGTAGATCAGCAGTTTCTGAAATACTCAAACCAGTTCGTCTGGCACCAACAACCATGCCACTTTTAAAGTCACTTAAATCACCTTTCTTCCCCATTCTGATGCTTGGTTTAAACTTCAGCAGATCGGCTTAACCATGTCTAAATGCCTAAGTGCATTTAGAGTTGCAGCCATGCGATTGGCTGATTATAAATTTGCAGTAACGAGCAGTTGGACAGGTGTACCTAATAATGTGGCCTGTGAGTATGCTGGAGTAGTTGATGGTTCATTCCGCTGTGGCAATAAAGAACTAAGCCAAAGTAAAATGAATGAATGAATTAATTAATTAATTATTAAAACAGTCAAAATTACCGCCTCAGTAGTTCTAGTGATAACATTTTCAAAGCTGACCATTTCAGAGATTATTTTCATTCATTTTCTTCAAGGAAACATCAGCTAAATATTGCTATTGCAATTGCTATCACGTTTTAAGTCTGAAATCTAAAATCTAAATTCATCAGAGATTTAAAACACTAATCTAAATCTAGGGTTTTTTTTATCTGCAATCTAAAACTATAACATGAGACGTTTCCAAAGTGTCAGCACAGACTAAACTTTTCAAAAGTGTCTTCATCCCACGGCCGTTTGTTTACAGTTATTTATGCTTTAATCAGATTCCTTGTGATTGCATCTTACATGCACTGAAATAGTCAAGAGCCCCAATTTGGGAGGCAGTGATTAAATTACACCCATAAATAACACAAGATTAGATCAGACCACACTACACGTCATACAGACGCCATTGATTGTGCAGCTTTCAGCATCGTTATTGTATAATTCAAATCAGACTGTAAAGCAAACGGTAGTAACCATGTAAGGTTTAAACAGGAACGCGAGACCGACTAGCCACATGAATGGAAACACTGTTGAAATGGAGTGGTTTAGCTGTTTTTTTGGAAACTCTAAGGCTGATATGAATGTCATGTGTGCATCAGAAACTCAAACGGATTCTTTAGTGTTTGCTGGCTGTCATTTTAGACTCTAAAGTCCCTCTCTGGCTGCAGTCCTGCACTTGTATCCTGTTAACTTGAGTGCTGGATCATCTAGGACTAAGATCCTGAGATCAGATCTCACTGTGAGATGTTCATTGTGTGAGACTGTAAGTGCGTGTGCGTGTGCGTGTGTGTGTGTGTGTGTGTGTGTGTGTGTGTGTGTGTGTGTGTGTACTTGCCAAAAATGTCCCCAAAACAAATCTGACAAAAGCTCCTACTGGGGACATTCTGGATTATCCATGTGACGCAAAAAAAAAAAAAAAAAAAAAAACTTATTTTGAGGATCATACACAAAACAATTTAATTATTTATTTTATTTTATAATTATTATTATATATTTTTTATTTTATTATTATAATTTATTATTATAATTATTATATTTATATATAGTATGCTAATTTTATTTAGATTTAATTTATTTATTGTATTTAGTTTTAATTGTGTTACGTTTTATTATTATTATTATTATTATTATTATTATTAATTATATTTATATATAGTATGTTAATTTTATTTAGATTTAATTAATTTATTTTATTTAGTTTTAACTGTTACGTTTTATTATTATTATTATTATTATTATTATTATTATTATTATTATTTATTATATTTATATATATATATAGTATTTTAATTTTATTTAGATTTAATAAATTTATTTTATTTAGTTTTAACTGTGTTACGTTTTATTATTATTATTTTTAATGACTTTTATGGCAAATTACAGTAAAAAAAAGAAGACAAAACAAAATGATATTTCAAATTAAAAAAAATTTCAAAAAGTATAAATAATATCAACTTAAGCACATACAATGAGAAAAAACAAGCAAAAATATATATATATATATATACCAGCATATATAATAAAATATACAATAACATACCAACAAATAAAAAGGTAATAATAATGTGGCTTAACAAAAACTACAATTGTACAATCTTATAAGCACACAATGCACTCTACTTTGCACTTAGGAAAGTAAAAAAAAAATAAAAAATTCTGGAACAAGGACTTGGTCTGTATTTTACAATAAAACATGTTTTTGGATATATTTCCTAAATGGGTCCCAAATTAGTCTAAAATAATCTAAATTTGGTTAGATGAACCTCTAGACAGTCTAATTTTTAACAACTTTACAAAGGAGAGGACCTCACGGATCCACCGTGTTGGGGTTGGAGGTCAGGAGCACAATAAAAGCTATGCAATCAGATTGTATTTTTGTAAGATTATATGGCATAGGCAAAATCCTAAAAATGGCAATAAGTGGGCTAGGGAAGACAGACATACCCAAAAAAGCAGATATAGTTTTAAAAATAGTATCCCAAAAGTAGTTAAGCTTTATACAAGACATATGCGCATGAGTGGCTGGGGTGGAATTACAGTGATAACAGGCCAGATCTATATGCTGAAAGTGCTTTGAGAGATTTTGGTTTGTCCAGGTGTACATGATGCACAATTTTCCACTGCAGAAGTCCATGTCACAGACAGAGGACTTGTGAATTGTGTATAAGACTGATTCCCAATCTTCAACTGAAATTGTGATTCCCGGATCGTCTTCCCACACAGATTTTATTTGGGAGTGGGATGTATCAGTTGGTGCCATAATTTTATATTACGTTAATATGTTTTATTATGTTTCGCTAGCTAAAAGCAATCTACTCACGGGAGGGGGTAGAAATCAGGGGCTGTGCGATTTACTTCCACAAGGAAGTTGAAATTGGGGGGCAAGTAATTAGAGCTGTAAAGCTTTACTTTTCGATTGTAGGTGAAAAATCGAATCTGTTAGAGACGTCCAACAGATTAATAGGTACCGAAAAAGTCCACAGAGGGGGGTGATCATTAGAATGGGGAAGTCCTAGAGTAAAATGAGAAAATATGATACACCTGTGTTTTGAAATATGGAAAAACTGTAACTGTACAATTTGAAGATACATTTAAATACATTTAGATCATTTACTTTAATCATTACTGTTGGAATGTGAAGAGACTTTCAACCAGCACAACAAAAAATGTTTCTGAAGACAATCACCTACTGCACCTTTAAATAACAAAAAGCACAAGTATCTATGTGTATGCAATATTACATTTTTTTTTTTTTTTTTTGCATATGGCAGATTTAAATGCGCGAAGGGAACAGAGGATGTCTTGTCTCTGTTAGTGTGGCTAATATCATACAGACAGCGTAATTCATATTTTATTATGCTCTTAGCATGAACTGCAATTGTAAGCATGCAGGTTAGTGCATGTGAGTCTGCATATTGCTAAATGTAAAATAGATCTATATTATAAGCAATTATAGTCATATATCAGATAACAGAATCGCTAGAATACAGTAGGTGGTCTGAAATGAATGACTGTGTGTGAATTTGCTCACATGTGTCTTGGGTTATGAAATTGTCAGTGCAAATATATAAGTGTGTGTGTGTGTGTGTGATTGGCATGGATACAAGCAGCTGTGCTTCTATGGGGAACACAAAGGAAACAAGACTGTCTCTATAAGTGTTTGTGTGCGTGTGCATGCGTGTGTGTGTGTGTCTTTCTGACCCATCTAAGCATTTGTAGACTATAAATGTGGACTATGTGGATTATGAAGTACCTTAGGGGGAAAAAGTATCTAATCAGTGTCAGATAATTTGGGAACAGTGTTAAATGTTTGGTAAAATAGGATAAAAAGTTATTTAAAAAGTTTAAAAAAGTCAAGTATACTGTTAAACACAAAAAAAGATAATTAGAAAAATGTTGAAAACTGATATGCATAGTAGGAAAAACAAAAGGATAGAAGTTTCCAACATTTTTCTAAATATCTTCTGTTGTGTTCAACATAGGAAATAGACTCAAAAAGTTCAGCAACAGGTGGAGAATGACTAAATGATGACAACATTTTCATTTTGGGGTCTTTAAGTGTAAGAAATGAATGAACAGCATAGTCAATGTGTAAATTAGATGCGTCTTACCTTTCTGGTTGTGGTTTTCCGCCTCATCAGTTTTAGTGGATTTGTAATATGTGATTCCTCGGATGAGTCCTGGCTGGTTCTGTGACGTTTTGGTTTTACCGGGTTGCTCTGTTTGCTCTGTTTTACTGGGTTTGTTTGGTTTTGTGGTCTCTTTTTTAGGCTTGGTTGGCTTTTCCTTCACTTGCTTTGGTGGAGGTTTCCCCTTTTCAGGACTCTTTGCTGGAAACTTTGACGCATCTTTGATATTTGTCCCTAATGTGTCCTGCAAACACAACAACATATCCAACTCCACAGATGTTAGAGATCTCATCCAAAAAACACACGGTTATTGCTGAATGTTTCTCATAATATGCAGTACAGCATCAAATTAAATATCCTGTCTCCTTAAACTAGGGGTACCCAAACTTTTTCTTATAAAGGGCCAAACACTAAACTTGATTGAGGGCTGTGGGCCAAACTTAAACATACCAAACTGTATTACATTAAATTTGCCATGGGTAGGCCGCTGATTTATAGCCCATCATTGATTCTGTAATTGTACTTACTTGAGTAAATGTGTGTACATTTTATATTTGTTCAGTTTTAAAATTAATTACAGTAATATTATTGACTAATATAAAACTATTCATATGATTTATTTACAATACAGTTTGTAAAGTAATATTTTAGTAGAGATATTATTTGAGAGACTTGCTTTGTTTACCAAATTAAGTGGATCTAATTGAATTTGCACTGTAAACATTAAATAAAAGTTAAAAAGGTATTATTTTTATTTCATACTTGTTGAGAAATACTTAGAAAACGTTGCCTTAAAACATACTAAATAAATATGCAGGATAATTTTATATTTTATAATGAACATTTTATAATGAACTTATTTTAGTAAAAACATAAACAATCTCGGACTAGGGGGGGCCAAGTTGGAAAACTCACTCTGGTCCCCCGGGCTCTGTGCTGGTTGGGGAAATTCCAGATTGAACCAAAATAAACCATTACAATTGGCTAAAGATTGGCTAGCAAAATACGGGACATTGCAACCAGCAGAACCTGGGAATTAAAAAAAAGATAAACAATCCCATTTATTTATTTTTTTTAGGGGTTTTCACCTTCATTGATAGGACAGTGGAGATATAGAGACAGGAAAGTATGGGGAGCAGAGATAGGGGAAGGATCAGCAAAGGACCTCGAGACGGGAATCAAACTCAGGTCGCTGCGAGCACCTCAGTGCTATGTGTCGACGTACTAACCACTAGGCTACTGGCGCCGGCAAACAATCCCATTTATAACACAATGGAGTTCAATGCTGAGTGTACTAGTCGAGCTGATCCTGCTTTTGCCTTGATTTGCTCGCCGATGTCTTGCGCATCTATCAGTGACATTGTTTACATTTTAAAAGTCTGATTCATTTACAATGTTTAAATAAAACATTTAATTTTTGTTGGCTTTTTTGTAGCTCCTCAATTAAACAAAGAATCAAAAGGTTATATTCAATTCGAAATGACATCTCTGTCGAAGGCATTCGCCCCAGCCAACTGCCCATCATTTTCCATCTCTTTCCCAGATTCGATGATTGGCCAAACCAAAGGTTACCATGGGCTAACTTTGGCCTGTAGGCCCTACTTTGGGCACCTCTGCATAGCCTTTATGAGAGCCTAATTCCCTCTGATTGGTCTGATGTTATTTGTCTACCAAGTACAGCATGTATCAGAAATTAAATGGTCATTACTAATTTATAAATATTAAATGTAATCGACTACAACTTTTGATGTTAAAGAAACTCTTCACTTTTTAAAATGGGCTCATTTTAACAATCTCTAAGAGTTTTAACAGCTCAGTTTCATAATTTTTAATCCATTCAGCAGATCTCCAGATTTGTTGGGGGACATTTTAGCTTAGCTTAGCATAGATCATTGTATCAGAGTAGACCGTTAGCATTATACTCCAAAAATATATAAAAAAAGAGAGTTCTTGATAAATTTCCAATTTGAAGGATCTATCAATCTATCATTGTGTATATCGTTGGACCTGGTGCAGCCATGCTACGGCTGCCTTGCTTGATTTTTACGCCAGAATAAGAGTATAGTTCCTTGACATGGCCTAGAAAATAGCAACTTTTCATTTGTTGTTGGTGTTAGTACACACTTTTGTCAGTTTTTTTTTTTACATTTTTTAATGACGGTGGTGCTTGGTGATAAGCATAAGCACACAGACACACAGCACCATACAAGTGACACAGACAGCATCACGCTCTCTCTCTCGTTCACACACTCACACAGACAGCACGAAGCTCTCTCTCTCATTCACACACATACATACTCGTGCTCGCTTGCTCTGGAGTCGGGAGCGATATTGTTAGACCACCCGCTCTCGTTCAATTTACACCAGAGTTACCGACCGCTTCAGCGATTTATTCGGAAATGCAGACCTCTACTGTGATATTTAATATTACATACAGTTTCCAATTCTTGTTTTACATGAATTCTATTGCAAGTTCACCCAAAAATGAAAATTCCGTCATTAACCCATTTGAGTTTCTTTCTTTTGTTGAAAACTGCTATGGATTATTAAAATACTATGGAAGTCAATGGCTGTTTTTTCTTCAGATTATCTTCCTTTGGGTTCAAAAGAAGAAAGTTAGTCATAAAGGTGTAGAACCACTGAAGTTTAAGCAGATGATGAGGAAATTTTCATGTTTTGGTGAACTTTCCTTTTAATAAATGGTATGCAGTAAACACTATATACTGAACCATATGCAGTATTCATTCATTTGGTGAATTATTTGTCTGAGTATTTTTACCTGTGCTTTGCTTTTAGGGCTCGAGGGGGAGGAGTCTTTCTGCAGCAGCTGAAGGCCCAGATTGGACAGCTCTTTCTTTATGCTCATCATGATGTCAGAGTGATTCTCATATTGCCGCAACTGATTGGTCAGAGTCGCCACACTGTCCCGCACGAAGTCATTCTCTCTGGAGAGGTTACTCCTTATCACCTGGAAGTGATAAACAACTTTAAATTACTTAATTTTACATAAAGCTGATATGTCCTCACACAATGATATTGAAAAGTTAAGAATTTGCAATGAAGAATCTTTTATTTGATCAAAAACCAGTGAAATATTATTCCAATTTAAATCAAATGCTAATTTATTTGTTACATACAGAGTCATGCACAGTAGGGCTGCATGATATTGGAAAAACTGATATTGCAATGTTTTGTTTTTCTGCAATAAATATTGCGATGTGCAATTTCAGAAGATGGTTTGAATAGCTCTATTTGATTTTTGGTGGAGTTTTGTCCTGTTTCTAGTTCAAATATATATAAAAAAAACCTTAGACCAAGTAAAAATCTAGTTTAGTTTTTAGCGTCAAAAGAAATAGATAAAAATGAAAAGTTTTTTGCTTGTTTTAAGGAAAATATCTGCCAGTGGGGTAAATGAAATAATCGTTTTCACTTTGAAATGTAGATATTTTTACTAAACAAAAATTCAAAGAATAGTTTTTTTTGTTTTTGCATAAATCATATAAATTCCATATAAATAAAGTGACCAAATATAACTCTGTAGCTCCAGTTTAACTATAATCCAGACTCAACATTGCATATCTTTGCGATCTGACTATTGTGGATGCGCACGCTGCGATATCGATGCTGAAACGATTTATTGTGCAACCCTATGCACAGTATGATATGCAGTTAAATGCTTACATAACCATTCGTGACCTTTAAAATAATCACAACAATTACCAAAATAATAATAATAACAATAAGAATCTAAATGGAGAAATAGAAGTTAACAATACAAAATAAATGCAAATATAAACTATTAAAAGTCTTTCAATATAGAGTACATGGTTTAAATAAAAAAGATAAAAATTTTAATTAAATAAAAAAATCTACGGTTTAATATTTTAATGTTTTGAAATTAAATTTACACAATATTAACAATATTTTTTTTCTACATTACATGTCAAATTCCTTCATAAATCATTGATTTGGTGCTAAAAATATTTATGTTTTATAAACATTAATTGCAGAAGAAATAACACAAATCTTAAACAACATTCTAAATGTATTTACTGTTATTTGCAATCAATCTTACCATGAAATATTATTGCAATTTTACAACAACTGTTTACTTTTTTAATATACTTTGAAATAAAATCTATACCTGTTATTTTGAGCATTACATGTCACATTCCTTCATAAACCATTGATTTGGTGCTTTATATATATATATATATATATATATATATATATATATATATATATATATATATATATATATATATATATATATATATATATATTAGTATTAACTGCAGAAGAATATATATCATCTTTAATCATTTTCTAAATGTATTTACTGCTATTTTTAATCAGTTTTACAGTGAAATAATATTGTAATTTAAATCAACTTTCTTACTATAATACCATAATACAGTTACAATAATACAACTGTTTAATATTTTAATATATTTAAAAAAAAAAAAATTATGTTCTAAATGTACAGTATTTTCTGCTATTTTGAATCAATTTTAGGCATTAATGCTGAAAAAATAATAATTTATTTTTTTAAATAATAGAATGTTATAAAAAATATAATAATGTTTAAAAATGACAAAATCAATGCATTTTCACTATTGGCCTCAGTTTATATGACCGAGGTATTCGATAATGACATGCGGGATTTTTTTGCGGTTCCAATTTCTGTCCCAATCTTTCCGATAATGAGCAAAATTTAATTGGAAATAAAAACAGAGCACATAAGTGTGACCATTACATGACTGTGGTTTTCTCCGCTTGGACATTTCCTCCCTCAGTCCTGTTCTTTCTTTTACACATAAGATTTTCCCATCCCTCAGGCCAAGACAGAACAGTATAATGGGCAATAATTCAGCCAGAGTTTGTGAGTAACCACAGAGTCCAGTTAAATCCAGCCACGGCTCATTAATATCTGCATGTGTATGTTCACACGCACACACACTCACCTCCTCCAGGTTGTTCATTTGAGACACCACCTTGTTGATATATGAGTGAACTTTCAGAAGGTCCATGCTGAAGAGAGTTCCTTCCAGAAGATCCACCATTGACTGCAGCTAAACACACACAGATGAATAAATAAATCAGGTGAGTTGCAGACACGAGGGGAAATTTTATTTTGGAAGCTTCAATCAAGTCAAGTTACTACAGACACTTTAAAGGGCACCTATGTTTAACAATCTACTTTTCAAGCTGTTTGGACAGACATGTGTGTAGATCGTCATATCGGGGTGATATAAACACAATCAGTTCTTTTTTTTTTATTATTTAACAACATAAAAATGGTGGAACAATTGGAGCGGTTTTGATACAGAACGCAACTTGATATAGGAGTGCAGTCCTTCCGCCCACCAATATTGATTGACAGGTGCACATTACCACCCAGGTAGCAAAGAATTCTGGCCCAGATTTGGCATAAAGCTGGCACAGCAGGCATTCATCTGGCACTGGCATGCAGCATGTGGGCCAAACATGGCCTCGGTTTGGCTGAGGTGGCACCGTCTTACAGGCGGCACTCAAGACTTGGGCCAGATATCAAATGTAGTATTTGGGCCAAATGTTTAAATGTTTTTGTGGGCCAAGTAAGTTTTACCCACTTTTAAAATACATTTAAGTTATTTTTGAGCAAAGAAAAAATTCTATCAATCAGGTCGCTTCAAGAAAAAGCACAGCCATAAAGCAAAATGCTTCATGGGTTTATGAAAAACATTGCAGTCGTGAAACACCAACAGGCCAATCTGGCCCAATTCAGGCCCAGTTATGTGTTTTTAACTTGGCTGAGACTTGGCCCAGATGTAGTCAATGTTTGCCACTTGTATGGAAGCCAGACCTGGTTCAGTCATGTACCATAATTCACTGCGGCATGTGGGCCAAGCAAATGCTGATGATGTGGGCCAGGTCTGGGCCAGAGAATTTTTGCTATAGGGGCATATTCTCAGTTTGTTGTTGCACGTCTGCCATTTTCAGCATGTAAGTCAAAGCGATGTCACCAAAAAAAACACCCTTGCTCTATTTTTGTATGTAAGAATCATTGGACTCAACACAAGAGCCTTCATCGTCTTCCTGCGAATGAGCAACAGAGAATTTACATTTAGCCGCCATTTGCACTGAACATGCAGTGAACGCAACTTATTGGAATCCGGCCCTTAAAAAACTGATCTACAAAGTCTTTCAGCGCTCTCTCCGAAAACATTTGATTGATCTCGGCTGGTGGATCAACATTCACCACATCGGCGTCATTGTTTGTAACTTTAGTTGGGTTTGCAAACATGTGTACTTTTCATTGTGTCTTCCTTAAACTTCAGCCGTTTGCATTTCCCGTGGTCACAGAAGCTTCCTGTCATCAACTAGGTGCGGCTGGAAAGTGTGTGCGCGTTGCCTCCCAGTCATTGATTGTCTTGCATGCGCATCCCTCCATTGGAAGTAACGTACTTGCCTTAGTTATAGCCTCAGTCAAAGGTAATCCAGTGTGTGTGGTTATATGTCTCAGAATACAAGCTGGTCCCCTCACACAGGTTGCTTCTCTCTGTCTGCTGTGTTCACACCCCCAACATGACACTTTTTAACACCTTATAATAAAAAATCTGAATTGTGTTTTGAACTGAACTTAAACTGGCACACTCAGAATAATATTAATATTAAATCTTTACAAAGGGGTAAACTAGGTGTCCTTTAAACAATGCAAACTGTTTCAAAGTTTTATAAAGAAAACTTGTATTAAAAAACTTGTAAAGTTGTATTAGTGTGAAATGAGTTCATTAGTCACATTCAGTTCTACTCGGTGATTCCGTTCAGTTCAATTCAAATGTCATGTGATTCACTGGAATATGAGTGCGGTATTGTTTGACAGTTTTTATTTCAATAATTTAAAGTGTGTGAAACTTAGTTCTTTATTTATCAGGGCTCCTGGAGGAAACCAACACTGTAAAACAAATCTGTAATTTTACGGTTTATTTTTGGCAGCTGGGGTGCTGGAAAAACATAAACAACGGCCGTTAAATTACAGAAAATTACCATAAAATAACGGACATTAAATTAAAGAAATTTCCTAAAATAAAAATTTCTGGTAAATTTTTGTAGTTCAACCTCTGTCATTTTACAGTAAATTTCTGTAATTTAACCTGTCATTTTACAGTAAATTTCTGTAATTTAACCTCTGTCATTTTACAGTAAATTTCTGTAATTTAACCTCTGTCATTTTACAGTAAATTATTGTAATTTAACTTCTGTCATTTTACAGTACATTTCTGTAATTCAACCGCTGTCATTTTACAGTAAATTTCTGTAATTCAACCGCTGTCATTTTACAGTAAATTTCTGTAATTTAACCTCTGTCATTTTACAGTAAATTTCTGTAATTCAACCGCTGTCATTTTACAGTAAATTTCTGTAATTTAACCTCTGTCATTTTACAGTAAATTTCTGTAATTTAACCTCTGTCATTTTACAGTAAATTTCTGTAATTCAACCTCTGTCATTTTACAGTAAATTTCTGTAATTTAACCTCGGTCATTTTACAGTAAATTTCTGTAATTTAACCTCTGTCATTTTACAGTAAATTTCTGTAATTCAACCTCTGTCATTTTACAGTAAATTTCTGTAATTTAACCTCTGTCATTTTACAGTAAATTTCTGTAATTCAACCTCTGTCATTTTACAGTAAATTTCTGTAATTTAACCTCTGTCATTTTACAGTAAATTTCTGTAATTCAACCTCTGTCATTTTACAGTAAATTTCTGTAATTTAACCTCTGTCATTTTACAGTAAATTTCTGTAATTCAACCTCTGTCATTTTACAGTAAATTTCTGTAATTTAACCTCTGTCATTTTACAGTAAATTTCTGTAATTCAACCTCTGTCATTTTACAGTAAATTTCTGTAATTCAACCTCTGTCATTTTACAGTGAATTTCTGTAATTCAACCTCTGTCATTTTATAGTAAATTTCTGTAATTTAACCTCTGTCATTTTACAGTAAATTTCTGTAATTTAACCTCTGTCATTTTACAGTAAATTTCTGTAATTTAACCACTGTCACTGTCACCCAGCTGCCGGAAATAAACCGTAAGACTAGAGATTTTTTTTTTAAGTGCATGCCAACACGGGGAGAACATGCAAACTCCACACAGAAAAGTCTTTCCCGGGGCAGCATGGCAAACACGCTTTATAATCAATCATCAGCTAAGTGTGAACTCTTGAAATGTATTTGACTAAGAACAAAATTGTGGCTAGTGAAAATGCAGAGTTGCTAGTAACTTTGAAAAACTGTCAAGCACTGTGCTTTGCACTTAAGAAAAGTTACAAGAATAGCAGAAAAAAACATTATGTAGAGGATAAAAATGATATAAAAATTGAAACAAGTCAGAAACATTGTAAATATGAAACCGAAAAAAACATTTCTGCTGTTTGTTCAAACTATTTATTTAATAAGAGCTGAATTAAATCAATTCTTGAGTTTTTTGAGACATAATTGTTTTATGTTCAATCCACTTAAATTTTTAAAAAGGATTTAGTTAACTTAATCAATTTGTGTTGAGACAACATGAAAGAATTGTGTGGAACCCAGCATTTTTGCCAGTACATACACCTCACAAAGAGTTAAGTCTAAAAAAAGTAAGTCTTCAGGGTACTTTAAAAGATTCTGCATGCCTAAAATTTGTATTAAGTTGGTCTTTTAATGGGAAAAGATAAACAGCAGTTTACTTTTACATTTATTTTTATTTTGTTGCATAAGTGTGAATTCCTCATCTGCTTATTGTTGTGCCGAGTTTAGTCGTCTAACAGCTTGACTGTGGTGGTGATTTACTTGCGCCATCAGCAGATATGAAGAAACTGCAGCAGGGTAAAACAGAGCCACATGTTTGGAGCTAAACACCACAAGATCAGCAAATGTTTGAGGTGCAAATATTAAAACCATTGTGTCTGACTACTGACTAAAGGCTGCTGATGAATGATTTTTGGCAATAATGCAGAACCTATTTGCAGTTTTCAAGCAGGGTGCAATTGAAGTCAAAATTATTCACCTTCCTGGGAATTTTTCTTTCTTTTTTAAAATAATTCCCGAATTATGTTTAACAGAGCAAGGAATTTTTCATAGTATTTCCTATAATATTTTTTCCTCTGGAAAAAGTCTTATTTGTTTTATTTCGGCTAGAATAAAAGCAGTTTTTAGCTTTTTAAAAACTATTTTAAGGTCAAAATTATTAGCCCCTTTAAGCTATATTTTTCCAATTGTCTACAGAACAAACCATCGTTTAACAATGACTTGCCTAATTACCCTAACTTGTCTAATGTCATCATGTCAAAGATAAAATTAGAAATGAGTTATTAAAACTATTATGTTTTATAAATGTTTTGGAAAAAAAATATTCTTTCCATTAAAGAAAAATTGGAGGAAAAAATATAGAGGGGGGCTAATAATTCTGACTTTAACTGTATATGTGTGTCTGTGTGTTTATTGTAGAGATATGGACTGACTGATGAATACAGGAGAAGAAAAGATGGAAAGAGTGAGGCAGACAGGAATGGTGAGGAGGAAATAGGACAGGTGCTGAAAAAACACTTGTGAACATGTGCGCCGCATACAAGCCCAGAATCCTGCTGTCCAAAATACTCTAGTCGGGCTCTGTGCTGCTCAAATCGAGACGAGCACTTTCGTCTTCTTTTTTGAAGTTTTAGATTGGCCTTCCCAGATAGCATATGATTGTGGGCCACTTTAGGCAGTTTTGCAGCACTGGTGGTATTCTTTCGGCCCATACAAAATCAATGTGAGCCTAAAGTGGCCCACCTGTACAATGGCAAAGAGGAGCAAAAGATTCGAATTCATATATGGGTTATTTAAGGCAAAGATTTGGCCCTTATGGCAAAATGTAATCTGAATGTGAGCCTAATGTGGCCCATGTTGAAAATAATAAATTTGGCCCAAATAATGGAGGAACAATGTGGGCTACAGTTGGTAAAAATGTGGCATAGTCATTTAAGAGTAATCTGGGTCTAAACCAAAAGTGGCTCACATGAGTAAGTGCAAATGTGGCCCAGTTATCTTAAGACATATGTGGGCCACATTTGGCAAATATTTGGCACAGCAAGCTCTGGCTATTGGGGCTGTGAGCCTAATGTGGCCCAGAGAAAATATGGCAAATGTGGCCCAGTTATTTTAAGACATAAGTGGGCCACTTTTGGCAAATGTTTGGCACAGTAAGCTCTTACTATTGCGGCTGTGAACCTAATGTGGTCCAGTTATTTTAAAACATATGTGGGCCACTTTTGGGCCACTTTTGCAAATTTTTTGCACGGTAAGCTCTGACTATTGCGGCTGTGAACCTAATGTGGCCCAGAGAAAATATGGCAAATGTGGCCCAGTTATTTTAAAACATATGTGGGCCACTTTTGGAAATGTTTTGCACAGTAAGCTCTGACTATTGCGGCTGGGAACCTAATGTGGCCCAGAGAAAATAGGGCAAATGTGGCCCAGTTATTTTAAGACATATGTGGGAAACTTTTGGCAAATATTTGGCACAGTAAGCTCTGACTATTGTGGCTGTGAGCCTAATGTGGCCCAGAGAAAATATGGCAAATGTGGCCCAGTTATTTTAAAACATATGTGGGCCACTTTTGTCAAATATTCGGCACAGTAAACTCAGGCTAATGAAGCCGTTAGCCTATAGTGGCCCAGAGAAGATATGGCAAATTTGGCCCAGTTATCTTTAAACATATGTGGGCCACTTTTTGTGAATATTTGGATGAACCTCAACAACGGTGACAATTAACAAAATGAAGAAAACTCACAAACATCACAAACAGGAGACTAAAAGTGACAAAATCAACAACGCAAACATAAACAGCAGAATCAAAAGCAAATAATGAAAACTGTGATGCTCCAGCCGGTAAAATGTATTCATACTGCAATGCATGCTAGGAATTTTGTACTTTGCCACACCCAGCAAGTGTAAGATTTAAGCCAGATATGGGTCAAGATAAAAGCAAACTGTGCCCCAGAATAGGGTTAGTTCTGGTTCATTTGGTTGAATTCTGGCTAATATGCAGATCTGGCAAACAGGAGTGGACCGCCCAAGTGCCATCATTCCATGCAGTATGTGGGCCGGATGTAAGTCTCTGGTGTGGCCGGATTTGAGCCACATGATTTTTGCTAGCGAGATTGTATTTATGTGTCACCCAAACACAATAGTAAATTGTTGAAAGACAAAGATGTGCCTATATTTGTAATGCAGGCCAGTAGAAAATGATCATCAATCATGCAGAATTTGATTAACCCTCTGGTACTGAGTTTTACAGCTTTTCTCCACAGTGAAAAAGGGTTTCTGGGTTCTGCTGTATCTTCAGTGAAGAGAAACTCAGAATCACTGTCCAGCAAACTCACAAGCAGTGAATTTTTCCCAGCTGTTTTTAAGTAGTTGGAGCATTTTACTCACCCTTGCTTCCTTATTCACCGTAATCTACCTCGACATAGTGCATAAGAGATAAATGACGTCAGTACATAATAGCCGATTATGATCTATTATAGATTATGGATTATGATCTATTACTGACCCAATACCGAATTGTCTGCATCTGCATCGCGGTGCATCGAACAAACAAATAATTTTGACACCCCTATTATTCATATTCACAATCTTCAATATTTTTTTTTTAAGCACTGCACAAAATAACTTACCTTCAGCAGCTCTGGAGCCTGTTTCTTCAGTTTCTCCCTCTTCCATTCATTCTCGCAGGGATTGAGTGAGGAAGGTGGAGCTGTGCAGGAGCATTTACAGTCCGCCCCGGAGCTCACCGTCTCCACCGTGTAAAAATCCTCCACGCGCACACTTCCGGTCCGCAAGCGGGCGCAGGCGTCTCGAGTCAGAGGCCGCATGATGCACTTGCATCGGCAGTCAGATCCCTCAGAGGTCATGCGGACCTGTTCCTCCCCAAATATCTACAGTACAAAGAAGTGGATGGAAAGTGGAGTTAAGTATTATATCTTTAACATACCCACAGACTAGGACTGCACGATATTGGAAAGATCTGCTGTTGTGATATTTTGTTGTTCTGCAATATTAATTTTAATTCAATTGATCTTTGTCTATAGTGTTTTTACAATGTAGATTGTGTCAAAGCAGCTCAAGTTTCAGTAGATTGAAACTGTGTCAGTCTAGTTTTCAGAGTTGATGAGTTGAGTTCAGTTCAGTGTGGTTTAATTTGCACTGCTGAAAGTCCAAACAAATATATATTGCAATATGAATACAATTTCAGCAGATTTCAGGCTTGAATAGCTCTATTTTAAATGAAATTCTTCATTTAGATTGGAATAATTTTGCATAAACAAGGTAGAGCAAAGATAAAAGTGTAATAAGCAGTGCGTGTCAGGGTTCTGCCACTCTGGTCTTGTAAATTCTTGTTTTGGTGGCAGAATCCGGACACTAGTCATGTCTAGTCCTGTTGTGCTCGGCTCGAGTTTTCTTGGGTCGAGTACTTGTTTCTGTCTCTGTGTGCGCGCGCGCCGTCGTGGGTGTGCGCAGAGTGTGCACGCTCCCGCTTGATGCGGCCGCACGGGCTTTGCGTGCCTCGGACGCGCGCGCTCTTGTACTCGTGTTTGTGTTTTCGTCTGTCTGCAGCATGGTATTTCATTTCCAGCGTCTCAGTCTAGTTGGTTTCGGTTTTGGTTCGCGCTGGGATGAAGCATGCACGCTGCGTGTGTGAGCGCACGGTGAGTGTTTTCATTCATTGTGTGCTCGTGTCTTGCGTCTGTTGTCAAAGCACGTGGCTATGTGTTTACATTGTGGTCATGTGCTTTTGTCGTGTGCTTTAGTGTTGTGCTTTTGTTGTCATGAACATGTGGTTAATGAGTTCTCATTGGCTGCGTGTTCTAGTCTCGTTTTATGCGAGCGCATGGCTTGTGTTGTCTCTCTGTGTCATGCGCTCTCCCGTCTAAAGTCTATAGAAACTGCAATGTGACATTGTGATATCAATGCTGAATTGATATATTGTTCAGCCCTACCACAAACCTCATGACTTACTTCATTATAGGTTCAATATAGTGACATCATGCAATATCAGCATGTCCTTATTGGAATAAAATATTGCACAATCTGGCAACAAAAAAGATTATTGATCAGTGGTTTGTCAAGCTGTCTTTTTGACATCAGATATGAATGTTTGAGGTCAAGAGGTCACCAGTGACACACAACAGGATTCAACCATGGTGACCTTTAACCTTACCTCCTGCCCAACTCCACGTGTCCATCGTTACTCAATTACTAAAATCTCATTAATGTCAAGTGACTTGGCCAGTGTTCTTTTCCAAAACTGAGGCTTTTTCCTGCCTGTTAGCATATACAAATCAACTAATCAATATTAAAGGTGGAGTAAGCAATATTTGAAACATGCATTTGTGACCTTCGACCACAAAACCAGCCTTATTTTCTCATTTTTAAAAATTGATGTACAATATTTCCATCTATGTATGTATGTTAGGATATGACAGAGATTATTTGAAAATCTGGAATTTGAGGATTCAACACTAAAACACTGAGAAAATTGCCTTTAAAGATGTCACAATTAAGTTCTTGCACTGTAAAAAAAAAGCATTGGCTCAACTTAAAATTGTAATAAAACATGCTGCACAGCTTTTTTTGAGTGAACTCATTTTTAACCAAATCAAGTCAACTACAGTGCTTAAAAGTTGAGCCAACTCAGAAAATCTGTGCAGCAAGTTGCCTTACAATTTTTTAATTAGTCATCTTTTTATTTTTACAGTTTAGCAATGCATATTACAACTAATAATAATAATAATAATAATAATATATAATTAATATTATATATATAATATAACATATATAATATAATATTAATTCCTTACAATAGCACTTTTCTAGACACTCAAAGCGCTATACACATAGGGGGGAATCTCCTCATCCACTACCAGTGTGCAGCATCCACCTGGATGATGCGACAGCAGTCATATTGCGCCAGACCGCACACCACACACCAGCTGATTGGTGGAGAGGAGACCAAGCCAATTGTGATATGAGAATGGTTAGGGGGCCATGATGGACAGAGGCCAGCGGGCAACTTTAGCCAGGATGCCAGGGTTAAACCCCTACTCTTTCTTGAAGGACATCCTGGGATTTTTCACAACCACAGAGAGTCAGGACCTTGTTTTAACGTCTCATCCGAAAGACTAATGCTGAGTTCAGACTAGAGATCTGCGCGGGACTAAATTTTGAATCCCGCTCCCGCCCGCACCCGCCAGGTTTTAGCCGGAACCGACCGCTCCCACTTATATTAAGTACTTGATGTCCCGCTGCCTGACCCGCCCCGTTTTCTATCCGCCGCGCCCGATCCCGCTTAAGAGCGGGGGGAGAAAAAAAACGAAAATCACCCAGTTATACAGTCCAGACAGCCTATAACAAGCTGTCTGTATAAACACACACATGCACAGCACCAAGCACACACACACAGACAAAGCTTTCTCTCTCGTTCGCCCGCGCGCGCCCCCTAACACACACTCATAAGCACCAAGCACAAACACAGGCAAAGCTCTATCTCTCATTCGCGCGCACACACACACACACACACACACACACAAACACACACACATATCTCTCATTCGCGCGTGCGCATACATACACACACACACTGCAACAAACAAGCTAAACACAGCATCGCGCTATTTTATTTACACACATACATACGCGTGCTCACTCGGGAGTCGGGAGCGATATTGCTAGACAGCCCGCTCCAGTCCCAAATTAAACCCGTTACCGCCCGCTCCCGTGATTTATTCGGAAATTTATACCCGCGCCGTAGAAATCTGGTCGGGAATGCAGACCTCTAGTTCAGACTGCATGATTTTAGCTCCGATTTTGACTTGGTATATATATTGTGTATATATATTGTGATCGTGACTTTCAAAAGTATTACAGTGTTTTGTAAAGGTTTAATATTACCATTTGATGAGTCTCCCCATACAGTTTGATATAGCGCTTGGACCTGAAAGCTGATTCGCGGGACGTTACTCTTAACAAGCGGACAGCAGAGATATAAAATGTTTGTTTTGTAGTTGTCCGAGATGTTTTGGTGCTTTCAAATATCCAATATTATTTGGCTAAATTTACTATTAACATTAGTAAAAGCCCTGTTCACAACTATAACAATATTAGCATCGACACCAGTGGACAATAACTGTTTATTGATATGCACTGTAGTTTTCAATCATGATGGATTCGGATTTGTCGTCAATATGTTTATCATTCAATGTATATGTATATAGTTCCTCAGTGTCATTTTGATTATTATTGTGCAGTTGTAGCAGTGTACTGTTATTAGTATTAGCAAACATACCACATTAGCATTCACACCAGCAGACAATTGTTAACAAGCTTCTGTAAACAGATTACATTCTGAATGCTAAAAGTGTTTATTTTTTCATTCATTAGCGGGTTCTAAAACATTTTCAAAGGGATTCCAGTTATGATCAAAACATTTTAAGAACTGTTTGTTATCATTAGCTTTTAAATCAGTGGCACGAGCCATCAAACACAACATCTGTAGAGTTACGGCGTTAACATTCATCTGTCTTCTTGCCCATTCTTGTCAATGGACTAAGTGGATAGCTAACAGATGGTTTTAGCAGAGTGACCTTTGACCTCTGATGACACAAAACAGCATCATACAGCATGTGTCCTTATTCACGTCAAATTAGATACGAGAAGTAATGCATTTATTTGGATTCCGACAGGTATACAGTATGTGTCAGAGAAAGAAAGAAACATCTCTGATTACTTCTATTCCCTTCAGCGATACTCAGACCTTCTCGAAAAACAAATGGAAACACACACATCAACACTCCCTGCCAACTTTGGTAATTTAAAGCGTGAGAAAGATCTTTTTGCTTGATCTGCAGGTCTGATGTGTGTGTGAGAAGGGAATGTGGGTGACTGGTGTGTGATTTATGAAGCAGCAAGCTGTTTAAACATGTTTTTTATTCGATTGCCCCACAATTCTTTGTGTGTTTGTATCTAAGTGGAAATCAGGTCGTTCACAGTTGAAGTCAGAATTATTCGCCCTCCAGTGAATTTTTATTTCTTTTTTAAATATTTGACAAATGATGTTTAACAGAGCAGGAAATTTTTCACAGTATTTCCTATAATATTTTTTCTTCTGGAGAAAGTCTTATTTGTTTTATTTCGACTAGAATAAAAGCAGTTTTTTTTTTTTTGCAACAATGTGTATATATATATATGTATATATATGTATATATATATATATATATATATATATATATATATATATATATATATATATATATATATATATATATTAGGGCTGTAACGATACACGATATAAAATCGAAATCGGTGTGATAAGGGAGAATCGCGACACTCCCCGTGATACCTTTCCAATAACGTCACGCGTGCCGGCAAAAGTTGAGCTAATTAACACTTTTTTTTCGTTCGACATTACAAGCACTGCTCCGTTTAAGCCCTCGCAATATTTAACAGCGGGAGAGCTCGCACGGAGCTCTTAGTAAGGGACCGTCTGAATGTGTCAGGAATATCAAAAACAAAACCAACTTAACCCCGCTTGACAACCGACAACGCCAGAAACATTGCCAATGCTGTCAAAGCGGCCGGATTTTCAGCGCATTTAAGATGATTTGCTCACACTGTTAATGTGGCTGCACAGAGAGGGGTGGGCGTTCACAAGATGTCAGGTAACAGCGCAAACTTTTCTGTAACCGTGCTGTGCGCTTTCTGTTTGAACCTTTGCTGACATGTGCGCGATGCGTGAGGTCAGGAAACAGGACGAAGCTTTCAGTTAAGATGAACACAGTTTCTATAGTTATTCTTTATTTAGAGATAAAGGTATATGGCTCTGCATACAATCACTCTATCTTGCTGGAGTTTATAGCCGTTTCGCTTTACTTCAGGACTCATTAACGCCGCTCTGAAGGTCTAATCCAGAGCTGTTTGAATATACAAATCTTGAATATCACAATAGTATTAAATATTACTATTGTAACAACACAGACAGCAACACTTTTGCACAATCGATACCCAGCTGATTCAGTCGTTTCATAAGAGGACCGCGCCTCTTCTTTTTTCCTTGTCAACATAAAGGCAGTGAGGTGCGCCTCGTTTTCGCCCATTGTTTAACTGCAAGGCATATTTAATTTGCGGGACCATAACGTATAACCCGTGCCTACAGACACATTTGCCAAAGAAGCAAAATGGAAGAAGAATATTGCTGTTTGATACAGACCTGTTGATGCTTAACCAGCGCTTATGTTGACCTGGATCTGCGTAATAAACGCAACAAATAGGCTTTACTTTTTATTTTACAGCTTATAAAGCATGTATGCACATTAATGCAATATCATATTTAAACAACAAAACTGTTTACAAAAAGTCTACATATGCGCGCGTTGTTGTTGTCTTTTCATCACGCAGCGCGCGCACTTGAACCGCAAGAGAGAGAGAGAGGAAACCATAGGCTATATCAGGACATATTCTTTAAAATAATGATTTCTATTAAAAATGTAAAAGGTTTTGTGATTATAATTATAACAGCGGGGCATTAAATAAGTGCATATTTTCCGTGGAGCGAGCGATTGGAGGAAGTCTGCTATTTTATTTGACGGAAAAAAAACATATGATTGGAAAAAACAGCCTATGCCGGTTATTAAAAAGAATCCGTCAGTATTTTTGTTTTGTAATATAAATTAATTATTTAAGTGAAAATAATTTAGGGCAGTCCTATTTATTTTATTCATTTTATTTAGATTATTCTGCTCTTCTGTGCTAAACACTGCAGGTGCGTGGAAATGCTCTGCTGTTCTGTTCCGCTATTAATATTCTAACATATAAAAATAAATCAGTATTTTAAAATGCAATATTTAATGTGTCAGACACAAAATAGACACGTCAATTTGTTTAATATAAAATTAATAGTAATCTGACCAGTTAACTGGTAATAACCGATTAATGAGCGGCGGTTGTCGATTAGCAAAATTAACGAAATGAGCATCCCTAGTAGCTATTTAATTTACTTTTTCTATGTAAGAGAACTTGATTGAAAAAGAATTTTCAACATGCTTTAACCATCTACACAATGGAGTTCAGTTCTGTTTGGTTTTTCAACAGTATTTTGTTACAAAGAAAACAGAAGTGATATAGCTTTGGCTATTTATTTATTTTATATATGGCTATTTATATTGTTAATAATTTGCATAGTTAATATTATTCTTTGTAGTTTAGTTTATAAAGATTTTTCAAATGTTATTTAATAAAAAATAGTTTTAAAAATCTTTTTTTTCCCACCCCACACGAAAAAAAAAAAAAATCGTGATACGAACCGAATCGTGGGTCAAAAATCGTGATACCAACCGAATCGTGGGTTTGGTGTATCGTTACAGCCCTACTAAATGATGATTTATCCATTTAAACTCCTCAACAGAACACATGGTTCGATACGTCTCGCCAATCATAGAATCAGATGCCCACTGTTTTCTAACTATCATGACTATAAGATGAAAGCACTGTGTTGTTATGTATACTGCATGTCTCATTGCATGTTAATAGTAAACTGCATTAGCTTATTTCACAATATTAGATCAGAGAAATCATTATAAAAACTTGTTTAAATACTTTCTCCTCAAAGTAATCAAAAAAGTGGACTACAGATTAAAACAACACATGCAAACTCACCTAATTGTGATTTAAATGAACCAAAAAGCCTCCTAATTCCAGATGTAAACATGGGCAAAGTTATCATATGACCACAGGAGACTTTAAGCCTTGTTGGGGATGTTTTCATCTACTCTGGGATGATTTTGAGGCTTAAATTGGCCACGACTTTCTCTGTGTTTCAGCAAATGGAATGATTTTTGGTGACAAATGTTATGTTGACACATATTTTGGGAAAATGCTTTAAAAATTACACTCAATTCAGTACACATTTACCACCCTTTTGTTATGTTTTTGCCCCATTGACTTTCATTATAACCAATTTTTTTTTTATTGCAAGCCATGACATCATATGTTATGTCCTACTGTTCACAAGAGGATAAACCATCAACAATGAAAAATGCATGATTATTTGGGGTCAAGGCTTTGCAATAAAAAATGTGGTTATAATGGAAGTCAATGGGGCAAAAACAGCCACCAACATAACAAAAGTGTATTCAATTTGAACAGTACACCAGTGTTAAAGATAGCACATGGGTTTTTTTATCATGCTGTCTGCATGTTTATGTAGTCCAAGTGTACAATATTGCTACAGTAGTTGTGTCTGTTTAACTCAGTTTAGCTATTAATTCGTCTGGATTTGTCACCCTGCCAGAATCCCAGTGGAAGAAATTCATCCCTGCTCTGGAAATCAGAGTGGATTTGCTTATTTTAGCACAACACAGCTGACACTTGCCCTCTGTTTGTTTGGAGATTTCGGTTGCTATCTTAAACATGCCAATTTATATCTGGGAAAGGGTGACTGTTCATCCGTGATGACATGACATTGGCAAACTGCATATAATCTAAATAAATCAGCATGTACAGATGAAGCCCTCCTGAATTATTAGCGCCCAGTATATTTTTAGTCATTCATTCATTTTCCTTCGGATTGATCCCTTATTTATCAGGGGTCACCACAGCAGGATGAACCACCAACCATTCCGGCATATGTTTGCTGCATCCCAGTGATTCTTCAAAAATGCTAATTCAATTCTCAGTTCAGTTTGCGACATATATTCATACATATATTATATTATGACATATATTATGTTTGCGACATATATTTCAGCAGTGTTTCCCCTAACATTTTAATAAAGGAGTGACTAAAAGTGTTTATTTTTATAATTCAAATTTTAATAAACCTCAAAAATGTATTCTTTTTATTTTGTTTTGTAATATTTAATTAAATTTTTTTATTTTAAAATTGTTTTATTTTTTAAACATATTTTTGTTATTTTATATTATATTATTTATTTAACTTTCATAATTACAATTTTAATAAATACATTTTTTTAGGCTATTGAAACATCAGACTTTTAATGGCCTATTTAATGTAATAAAAAGCAACTCAGTTTTACTTATGTGGGAACAAATGCTAAGAAATTATATGTCCATAATAGTTTGTAAAACAGACTAGAATGCATATGAAAATAAAGTATTACATACCCCAAAGAAATACACCAAGGCGTTCAATGTAAATTCAAAACAGCATTACAAAAGTCTTTACTGTCACTTTAATCGAATTAATTTGCCTTTTTAAGTTTTGCCGTTTAATTGAACTCTTCTACATCTGTCCATGGAGGATTTTATTATTCCATCTCTCTTTGTGACCACAAAGAGTGACCAAACGATGATCAACGCTAACACAAGTAGCACAAATACTTCGCTAAACGCTCAAACTGTGAATCACACAGCAGCTGACAGAACATCTGTGAGAAACTCTCAAATGTAACCTTCGGGATAAAAGTGCAAGCACATGAGTAATACTCCTTATGGGTCAATCCTCTGTAATCCCACGAGAGAATCCTCCACTGGCTTTTGTCCACTTTCAGATAATTAGCAGTTAAGCTACGAGTCAATCTTTGAGCCAGGACCACAGAGACAACAGAAGCGTGTGGGTTTTTCTCTGAACAGATCATCAACATCCATCACTGTTTCACAAAGTCCTGCTCTTCTCGATCCTGCCCCTCCTTTGTCAACCCTTGAGACATTTTGTAAAATCATACTGAAACACTTTAATCCAACATGAAACAATACAAGTAAATACTATAATGTATTTTTTAGCTTTACAATAGTATCTGCTTGTTAAGTGTGACGTCACACGAAGCGGCTTCCGGGTCCGAGTGCTATATTCAGCTGAATGGGGAGACTTTTGAAATGGTAATAGTAAACGTTTACAAAGCGATTTAATACTTTCGAAAATCACGAAATCGCAATATATACGTCCATGCCTAATATCCAATGGCCAGAAAGTGATTCATTTTTTTATAAATTGTTAGAATTTTGGTATTTGTGATGCAACAAGCCCAGAGATTGTTGTGTAAACTATGACTTTATATAAAATCAACTTTAATGTGTGATATGAATAAAAAGTGACCATAAACAAATGATTTCTCAACTGAAATGAGTGGCGGCTTGGACCCGGAAACAGTATTACATACATCACCAACACGTCACCACTTAACAAGTGGATATGTTGCTGTATATATTGTAGTATTTATGACTCTATGTTAGTGAATGCTGTAGTGATAAACTGTTAAATACTGTAGTATACTTTATTTTTTACTACAGTAAATGGTGGTGTATTGTAGTATAAAATATTCTAAACTTGTAAAAGGTTTTGGCTCATTTGTTTATATTATTGTAGTTGTTGTGTTACCATACCCAGTAGGCACACAACATTATAAATGTAGACAGGGGTACGTATCCACAATAAGACTGTGTTTTAAATATATAAATACAAAGTAAGGGAATAAAATAAAGAATATTACATTTAATTTTTCCATGAATGTGAACAATTGATATTGTTTTTTTCTGGAACGTTGCAGTTCTACTATCAATTCTTTTTTCATACGCATACTCGTATTTTTTGTGTGTGCCCTTAAAATTTTATTAAATAAAATAAATTCCCCCCTCTCTTCAGCTTTTACTTACTTAAAGACCTGTCACTCACACAAGAGCCACCAATCACAAACCACAACCATCCAAACAAAGCCCTATTGATAAGATCAAGTCCCACCCAACGTTCTAACCCAGGGTTGCCAAGTCTGTGTTTTCCGCACATAATTGGGCTACATTTAACCGCATGCCACAGTTAAATATGTGACATATTGCATTAATTATATTTATGTATATTATATTTAATATAATATAATATTAAATAATTGTATTATATTATATATTAATTAACTATATGTTACATTATATTATATTATATTATATTATATTATATTATATTATATTATATTATATTATATTATATTATATTATATTATATTATATTTTATACAACAGTTCTGTCTGGTTCTCGAATCTGATTGGCTGATAGCCGTGATATATTTAAGTAATATCAGCACCCGTACAGCCTCTTTAACCTTTATGTATTACTCCGCACACATACAACCAGCAAAAAGCAGACACTACAGATCTAAAGTTTAAAAGATGCTTGCTCAGCTGTTTATCTGTCAGCTTATGATTTGAATCCAAGGCGGAAGAAAGTAGTTCCTCATACAAAAGGGTTTTTGAGACTGTTTTTATATACACAATTATGCCGTCAAACCGTTGTATAAATGCAATATCACACTCGTAGCAGTGCGATATGGCTGTATATCGGCACTGGTGGGGGCACTAAGGCCGCGTGACTATTATATTATATTTGTGTAAAATATTTTACTCTGCAAAATTTATATTCTACTAATACTAGGATGTTGGAACAGATTAACCACACTTTTGTAAAGACTTTTATTTATTTTATTTTATTTATTTTACAATTACTAATGAACTGTTCTTTTCACATTTGAAACTGTGGAAAATGCATGTGCTGATTTAAAATATGTATTTTACAAATGGCCAGTTAGAAGTTTTAATATTATTGTGCTTATTATAATCATTTGGTCATTAGACAAAGACTTGCTTGAATTCCTAATATGACTTGTGTAATTTATTTAGCAGTTTAAGTCCAAATCACCTTTCCCATTTTTCAGCCATCATACTCTCTTTTAGTATTTAATTAATGCTCAGCTCAGGTAATAATTTAGTGAAATGAAAGAAACACACAAAAAAAGGAGGATTGGGGCCCGGTCCTGGTCTCCAGTGAGCCGTGACCTGTGATAAGTGCGGCTCCTGATGCGTCGTGACGTCTCAGTGTCGTTTTCTCATGTGTGGTTTTATTCTCGGCAAATCAACCGTTTTAGCTGAAGTGACTTTGGCCGTGCTCACATCAGCCTTTCATGTGTCCGCCACAGCTGGAGGGCTACCAATGAGGCAGTAAACACTTCTCCATCCATGCCGTTTGGGGTGAAGAAAGTGTGAAAGTCTCACCCTTAAATTTAATGTGGAATTTGAAATGGAGATTGTAGTGGAACGATACGGGAAATCTGCATGATGGATTAGAACGCTGCTGTCTTTCTGCTTGCTGGATTTAGTTTTTTTAATCCTTGCACTTTATTGTACTGTTATGATTTAGGATGCTCAGGTCTGCTCGTGTGAGCTTCTATCCTGAGTTCAGTTGCAGCTCTAATCAAATACGTCTGCAGCTCAATGCTTTATGATTTACCAAAAAACACATTTTAAGAAAAACCTTCACAGTTTTTTTTAACATGTTATTTTCTGGCATTGATGCTTCCATAAAGAACCTGAAGCAGCAATAAAAATTCACAAAAGGTTCTTGCACAAAAAAAAATAAAAAATTAAATGAGCTGAAATATTACAGTTCTTTTGGGACAACTTGATTGTTTTATGTTCCATCAACTTAAAATTGTAAAAAAAAAAACTATTAAGTTAACTTAATTGATTGTTGTTAGGACAACTTGTATTAGCATAGAAGTATTTTCCCCATTCATTTTTCTCATGAGTGGCGGGGGTGGAGGGGTGGGGGGCGGGGGGGCCCACGTTGGCACAGTAGTTAGCACTGTCGCCTCACAGCAAGAAGGTCGCTGGTTCGAGTCTCGGCTGGGTCAGTTGACATTTCTATGTGGAGTTTGCATGCTCTCCCCATGTTGGTGTGGGTTTCCTCCGGGTGCTCCGGTTTCCCCCACAGTCCAAAGACATGTGGTACAGGTGAATTGAATAAACTAAAATTAACCGGTGTGTGTGTGTGTGTTTGTGTCTGTGAATAAGTGTGTATGGATGTTTCCCAGTACTGGGTTGCAGCTGGAAGGGCATCTACTGTGAAAAACACATGCTGGATAAGTTGGTGGTTCATTCCGCTGTGGCGACCCTTGATGAATAAAGGGACTAAGCTGAAGGACAATAGCAATGTTTTTTAAATGTCTTTAAAACACTGTGAGCCATAACTTAACCAATCAGACTCAGCAAAACAAGATGTTTTTTTCAGTGGGTTTGTTATGGGTTTATGGGTTCTTTATTTATGAAAAATAATACAATTTTTAGACAAATCTCTGTATTAAAGTGCACTTAAATTAAAATCTTTCTTTTGATCTTTCTGTTTAAGTTATATTTTAAAAAGCAAACCATTATGCTACAGATCAGTAAGGCATTCAATCAGTCTCAGTCAAATACATAATCTACAGAAACTATTGATTTTACCTCCTAAATCATGCAGTCCTGGAGGGCCGGTGTCCTGCAAAGTTTAGTTCCAACCACAATCAGACACACCTAAACTAGCTAATCAAGCTCTCTTACTCTCCTTGCAGGTGTGTTAAGAGTTGGCAAGTTGGAGCTAAAATCTGCAGGACACTGACCCAAAATGAGTTTGAGAACCCATAGTTGAAACCAGAATTATTAGCCCCCCTGTTTATTTTTTTTTTCAACAATTTCTGTTTAACGTAGAGAAGATTTTTTTCAACACATTTCTAAACAATCATTTTAATAACTCATCTCTAATATCTGATTTATTTTATCTTTGTAATGATGACAGTAAATAATATTTGACTAGATTTTTTCAAGACACTTCTACACAGCTTAAAGTGACATTTAAAGTCTTAACTAGGTTAATTAACTAGGCAGGTTAGGGTAATTAGGCAAGTCATTGTATATCGATGGTTTGTTCTGTAGATTATCGAAAAAATATATATAGCTTGAAGGGGCTGATAATTTTGACATTAAAATGGTGTTTAAAATTTTTTAAAATAGCTTTTATTCTAGCCAAAATTCAAAAAAAATACTTTCTCCAGAAGAAAAAAAAAATATCAGACATGCTGTGAAAATTTATTTGCTCTGTTAAACATAATTTGGGAAATATATATATATATATATATATATATATATATATATATATATATATATATATATATATATATATATATATATATATATATATATATATATTTAATTCAACTTCTGAACTGACTTCAACTGTAGATAAAATCATAAAGTTGGTACTAAAATCCAGAACAAATGGAAAAAAAATTAATCTTTAAATTTAGACTAATTTTTCCAATTCAGACAACACAAATGTATTATTTATGATAACAGAACACTGAAAGAAAATATTTATCTGATTTATTACATTTTATTGTAAGTGGTTGCAAACTATTTATATGGGCTAAATTTAAACAAGCAAATAAAATTTTGTAAGGTTCAACTTAATTTGTTTGTTTAAATTGAGCTCATATAAATTGTTTGCAACCTCTTATCTTCATCCTTTTTTATCATTCACTGATTTATTTTAATATTTAGCAAATATTTAAAAACTACATTTCAGCCATTACATTAAAATGAGTGATAGCGAAAACTTTTCATTAAAATATAATACAAATATTAAATGCAGTACAAATATGAGTATACCTCTCACAAATCTTTCATTTAAATTCATATTTTCAATATGCTACAATATTATATTTGTGCATATACATGTACCACTAGTGGTATACGCAGCCTTCCTTCTAGTGGTACTCGGAGGAATTGCTGAATAATTCAAGTACAAAACAAAAAGAACACACTTTTAACCCTTTGATGCGTACAATAACACCAATGTGATCAGTAAATTAATTTTAATAGGCTAAACCTTTTATTGTATTTTCAATCTTCTAATGTTTGTCATGTATTCTATCATTTGAAGCTAATCTCCTCCCCATATTTGTAACGATTGTTGGGGGCGTATCCTGTATTTTGATATCTCAATGTTGACAGGTAGGGTTTAATGACATGCTTTTGTGACACACAAAGCCTATAACAGGCAGTAAGCAGATCTAATTTCTAAATTAAATATGTAAATCCAAAACATACATTTAAGGTTTTGATTTCAAAGATATACAAACAATTCACATGCAATATCTATTTCAAATATTTTCAAAAACATTTTAAATATGAATATGATCACAAATAGTCTTTATTTACGAGGTCCAAGGAACATTTCCAGGTTTTTATGAATAAGCTACTATATGTTAAAACTTTACATTGAAGTACAGCAGTTTTCTTTTTACTTTTTAAGAACAGTGTCGTTTCTAATTAACTTTTAGAAGCACATTTTAATTTAAACATTATTAAGGGCAGTGTTAATGTTCAAGCTATTTCTTATGTTTAAAGTGGCTGACAATAATAAATATTCATAATAATAGAAATTATTAATTTCAAATTAATCTGCCTCATTTTTTAACTGTACAGAGCTTTAGCTGCTTAATTAGGCCTGCTATACGCTACTGTATTTTAATACAGGTCTTCATGGTGGATCTTGGCGAGACTATTTTTTTCTGAGATGGTACTTGCATTAGACCACTGCATTAGGTTAATTAGTAGTAAAGCCAAATATGGAGCTAATCTAAAAAATTAACTTACCAGTTCAAACACTAGTACACCCAAATTATGTGTTTAGGAAAAATAAGAAATACAATTTTAAAAAATTAGAGAAGCAAACAAAAAAAAAAAAAAAGATTTTTGAAAATTTGCAATTTGTAATTTTGTTTTTCCAAAATTTTGCATGCTTTTAAATGTATTTTCCTTCTATTTCTAAACATGTCTAGTGAATAAAATATTATTTTAATAATATATCTGTTAAATCAATCTGTTTTCTTCAAATGTACCTATATATTACAAGTATTCACTACGAAAGTGATAATAAATATTCATTTTCAAAATGCGCAATATGCTGAATGGCACAGTATATGAATTGGAAAACCTGTAGGCAACATCTATACTGTGCACTTAATTTGAACATTAAGGCTGTGGGGAAAAAAATCGCCATCTTCTGTGCAGGTGCATTAAAACAGAGCACCTGAGATTTTAGACAGTAGTGTTATCATATTTTCAGTCATAAACCCGAGA
Source organism: Danio rerio (assembly GCF_052040795.2). Taxonomy (NCBI): domain Eukaryota; kingdom Metazoa; phylum Chordata; class Actinopteri; order Cypriniformes; family Danionidae; genus Danio; species Danio rerio. The sequence goes on from NC_141041.1 coordinate 9,371,452, forward strand.
GCTTTGAACTCGTGCCAGCGGTGCGTTGTGCGCAGTGTGTGTGCCCCACTGAAGAGTTTAATCCCCGCTCTTTCAAAGAAACCACCCGTGCTAATAATCATTTCAACGGAGTATAAACAGAGCATGCACTGAACGGAGGTGCACATGATCACATATATCCGCTGTTATCTACAGTACAACCCTGAAAACAAGCCATTGCATAGACTAAACTTCCAGCAGACAATGTTTAGGCTAACTCATTCAGAGACTAATTACAACTTTTATTTATAAAAATCTAAATTAATTAATATTAAACTCACTAAAATAGATACTGTTCTTATGAATTATTACATGCAGGTTTTAAGTAAAGTATGCATGAAATAAATAACTGATTTAAAATTAACGAGTGATATTACAGTAAGCGAATAAACATTGTTGCAAGCTTATATAGTAAATGCACACGAATGCAAGGCTAGTTTTTCATCTTGAACTTTTTCTTACCTTGCTCTGAGATGAAACATGACTGGACATCATGAGCAAACACGCCACGAGCTCCACAATCCTCCACATCTCGGCGGTGTGTGACTGTGAAGCTCCTCTGTGCGAGTGTGTGAGATGCGCGTTCATGCGACTGTAAAGACTACAGACTCACCATCATCATCATCATCATGACCTCTCTCTCTCTCTCTCTCTCTCTCTCTCTCTCTCTCTCTCTCTCTCTCTCTCTCTCTCTCTCTCTCTCTCTCTCTCTTATAGCAATGCCTCCACCTGCTGGAAAACAGCGGCAACAAAAGATGAATGTGATTTTAACAACTCGTTGAATTAATGAGTTTGTGCCTTAATATTAATTATATAGCCTAATTTTGTATTGTTGTTATTATTATTAGTTTAGATGGAAATATTGTGAATCCAAATTAATTGTAATCTCAGTCTTTTGTTTAGATTTAAAAGTAAAAATGCTGTTCTGTTATTGTTCAAGCTTTAATACAGTTTTTCTCCATTGGTTTGACTCTTTTCTTGAAACAGTAATTACATTCTCAAAATTATAACATCATTTGGCAAAACAGTGTTACAGTTTAGCACAACACTATAGCTCACTTACAACATCTCATACCTTTCCCAAAACAGTTCACTTGTATGTCAAAACAAATTTTTTTTCTCATTTAAACAGTCAGTGCCTCCAAAATGCTTCGTAGCATGCTGCCTTTAGCATTGTGTAAGTACTGCAAGTCAAAATGTTTAGATGTTTTGTCGTTATGGCACAGGACCACTAAAATAACCCTCATGTCCACCTAACTGTCTTAGCCCTTCATTGACAATGGTTTTTGAACTGTTTTTGTCAAGCTAACAGAATACAATTGTGTGTAAAATTGAAAAAAGGAAATAGAATTTTAGGGTAAGAGTAGCCTCCAAGGTTTGACGTCACACACTGCACTCATATTGCCAAGGAATATGGTAAATTCTTTTTCATTGTAATGATCAACCACACACAAAGTAACTTCCACATATCAGAGCAAAATAATAAATAGCTGTAATGAATTGTAATCAAATGTTCCAAGGATTCACCTATACAGTATGGTATTCAATATGGTCTTGACTAATTTTGACAATTGAACAGACTATTGAACAGGTTCTGACATTTTTTGTCAAAATTGAGTTATTGACATATTCTTATTAATTGATGGCTTATTTACATTATGGGATGTTTTTTTTATAAGTTATTTACATTTTAAGACTTTTTATTTAAAAAAACAAATGTTAGACACATACTGTTTGCTATGGAATGCAAAAACTTTGAAACTCAATATCTCAAAATCAGTCAGAATGCAGTTAGAACCTTATAATTCCAAGGTGACAATATAGCTTAAAAATGACCCCAAATTTACATATCTTTACGGATTTACATATCTTCATGTAGCCTAATAACTGCGGTAGCCTAGATTTTTTTCAATGTTTTACTTAATTAAAAATCTGTTTATGTTTTTCATATTATTCTACAGCAGTTTTTGTGTATTGTATTTTAACATTAAGTGTATTTATGACAAGCTAGCTGTGTCAGTTGTTTCAGATTTGACACTAGAATGAAAGCTCGGACTGACTGACAGACTGACTGACAGACAGACAGACAGACAGACAGACAGACAGACAGACAGACAGACAGACAGACAGATAGATAGATAGATAGATAGATAGATAGATAGATAGATAGATAGATAGATAGATAGATAGATAGATAGATAGATAGATAGATAGATAGATAGATAGATAGATAGATAGATAGATAGATAGATAGATCTACAAAATGTAATTGACGCAGACGTGTTGTAGTAAATGTCCACAAGACGGCAGCAGAGCACAATATATACAACTTGAATGCCAACGAGTATGAGATGGAAACGTTGTATTCACTGGTTTATGTTGTCATCCCAACGTTGTTCAAAAGGAAAATAAATCGTGATTTAAGACACCAATAATCATTTGCCAACTGTTACAAAAAATCCAATAAGAGTTATAAATTACATAAAAAGATATTCACATATATATATATATATATATATATATATATATATATATATATATATATATATATATATATATATATATATATATATATAGCACTGAAGATGCGGGCTTTTATCATTTCTTGCTTTCGCTGGGAGTTCAACCGACATTAGCATTGCTATCGAGCTACAGAAAGGTCCATCATCTTTTAATCAATTCATCTATCTATCTATCTATCTATCTATCTATCTATCTATCTATCTATCTATCTATCTATCTATCTATCTATCTATCTATCTATCTATCTATCTATCTATCTATCTATCTATCTATCTATCTATCTATCTATCTATCTGCAGAACTTCAAATCCCAGAAGGCCACACGGGGGCGTGTCGTCACGTGACCAGGGCAAGGTGTTTGCCGCTATCATGAGCGCTTGACACGGGAGCGCGGAGTGCAGAGGGCTCGCAGAGGTCAGAGCTCAGACAGCAAGCGGACCGAGGAGAGACTCTCATCTGCAGGGAGGATGGAGGTGGAGAACAGACCCAACACATACGACTTCTCCAAGCGCGACAAATTACTGAGCAACCGTGAGTTTATAATCTACAGTTAGTTATTCACATGAAAGTAATGATGCTCAATCATTTACAATCATCTGAATTTGCATGCATGAGGTAATTCGTATGGAGTGCTTAGGTTTTGTTTTGCTGTTTGTCTCTTGAATTAGCTTGGGTTTTTTTGTAAATATTATTAATATAGTGCATTTTAGAATTGAGGTAAAGTTTGTTTTATATTCGCACATTTGTTCAGTGTCAACTTGACATGTTTATGCTATTGTGAATATTCGGACTGAAATCACATGTAAATATGACTTCAATACAACATTAGCACTATTTATTTGACTGTGATCAATATTGTGCATTGATAAACATTGTCTGCTGATGTGATTTGTCTATTTAGAGTTCTGAAAATATGTTATTAAGGAAATAATCCAAATGTGTGAATATAAAACCAACTTCACCTCAATTATTTTTGAGCTCTCTCAATGCAGTTCTATGGGTAGCGTTAATGCAGTCTGTGTTTTTTCCACTCGTACGGAGTAAATGTGTGTGTAATGTGGTGAATGGGTGCATAGAGCTGGAGTTTTGGGGACAGATAGGTCTTTTAAAGCGCTGCTGAGGAATGTTTTTTATATGCACGTCCGCGAGGAATCGTAAAAGATGAACTTTTGAACTTGAGCGAATCACCCTCGAGCGCCACAAAAACACGTCAATGACAACAAACAGCCAGCTGTAGTATTTTTAATCAGGGTGTTTTTTTTCTTGGGGGAAAATCAATGTAGCCTAGGTAAAGTGACGGATTATTTGTGTAAATACATTTTACACAATACGTTTTTAATAAATAATTACATTTAAACAATTACAATAATAATAAAAAAAATAATAAAACATTTTTCCGAAGTTTACGTGAAATTTTGTATTTTATTTTGTTTGAATATAATTTTTGCTGTATTAACTCCAACATGTGCTGTAATTATCGGAAGTCATGGTACTACCCATACCTGTCAACACTGGGATGTGAAAATAAGGGATATGCCCACCATAATCACCCCCACCCCCCCTAAATACGTTCATCTGGGACTGTTTCATTGTAAATAAACTATTAAATGGTCAGTAATATGATTTATTATTATTATTAAAGAACTAGAATCAAGTTATTAAATCTCATTAATCTTTTCTTCACTGTTTAACTTACACATTCTGATTAAAGAGCAACAAAAGAATCGTTTATTTAGACTTCATTTGATTACATTAAATAACAGAGGTGTAATGTTAATTAAAAACTGCACACATCTAAAGTTATAATGAAAACATTCCATTGCTTTCCTAACTTTTTATGCTCATTTAGGACAAAATTAGTTGTCTTATTCATCAGGGGTCGCCACAGCGGAATGAACCGCCAACTATTCCAGCATATGTTTTACACAACAGTTGCCCTTCCAGCTGCACCCAGTACTGGGAAACATCCACACTTATTCACACACATACTCTACTGCCAAATTTAGTTTATTCAATTCACCTATATCACATGTCTTTGGACTGTGATGTAAACCGTAGCACCCTGAGGAAACCCATGCCAACACAGGGAGAACATGCAAACTCCACACAGAAATGCCAACTGACCTCTAACCAGCAACCTTCTTGCTGTAAGGCAACAGTGCTAACCACTGAGCCACCCTAAAATGAGATATCAAAGTGTTAAATCTTATAACCTAAAGGGACATTCATTTATTCATTCGTTCATTTTCTTGTTGGCTTAGTCTCTTTATTAATCTAGGGTCGCCACAGCGGAATGAACCACCAACTTATCCAGCACATTTTCACGCAGTGGATGCCCTTCCAGCCACAACCCATCTCTGGGAAACCTTAAAGGGACAGTTCACCCAAAGAAGATATTTTGAAGAATGTTAGTAAAATAAGCAGCCATTTACATCCATAGTAGGAACAGAAAATACTATGGAAGTCAGTGGCTTTGTTTTCCCTCTAACAATCTTCAGTATATTTGTGTTGAATAGAAAAACAGGTTTGGAACAAGTGGGCGAGTAAATGATGACCGAAATATCTTTTTTAAGTGAACTATCCATTTAACAGCTTAAATTGAGGGTGCAAGACATTCAGATTATGATAATGAATAGCAAAATAATCTTCTAAGATTCATACACTGAATGATTGAGTATATGGTGTGATATTAGACTTTATAGTGTAAGTGCATACTAGGGCTAAACAATTTGAGCATTGAACATCACAGGATTAGTTTATTTATTAAGAGCCCTTATTATGCATTAAAAAAGGTCATATTTTGGTTATATGGGTCTCCAACAACAGGTTGATGTGCATGCAAGGTCAAAAACTCTTTCATTGTTTTTATTATATACATTTATTTTTATCGAATTATCCCAGCGACTTCCATATGATTCGTTCAGCGATTCATTTGTTCCCAAACCCCTCCTTAGCGCAATGCTAATCTGTGCTGATTGGTCCGATGACCCAGTCTATTGGGATTGGCCGACTGCGATCAGCAAGACAGAGAGAAATGCCCAGCAAGGCTTCTCAACAAGTAGTCAGAGTGCAGAGTGTATGTGTGAGCCCAAGGCAGGAGTGCATTAAAGCAATGCAGTTAAACAGTTAAACACTTTTCATCTATTCTTAACCATGACACACATTCAGTATTAATCCACACAGTGGCAGAAACTGAACTATTTTAAAACTTGACCACCGCACATGTGTAGAAACAGCTGATGGTGGCCATAGCATCAACAAACGACAGTAGATCACGAGCTGACAAATTTAAATTCGTAAACAAAGCGGTATGCGCCTTCAATGTGGTTTTAGACACGATATGAGAATATAAAGAGATAACCAGATACAGTACAAGCCGCGTGGAGCAGTTACAAGTAACAACAAAAATAATTACATAATTTGCAAGCTAGAGAAAACAAAGACACGACCATTTTAATTGCACTTAAGTTACGTACAGTTGTGAAATGGAGGAAGAAACTGATCCATGAAATGTTACTGTGAAGTTCCTGTCAGAGCTTGACAGGAACTTTACAGTACACAGTTTATGGATCAAAGTCCCACACACCAATAGTCCTTTAACAAACGGCTGACGAATGCCCTGTTGTAAGCATGTCGATTGCTGAAGCACTCATTAGAAAAATGACAGGAACGCAGCACAAGGCTGGGGCTATAATGCTGAGGTATTTTTGCAAATATAAACTTCAACCACTGACTCTTCACATCCTCATCTTTGGGTAGGGACACTGACACTAAGTTTCCCTCACACTTCAGAGCGCAGCGTCTCTGCGACATGATTCAACTGGGATCTGCTACAGTGTTTGTCTTGTCTTCTTTTTTGCTATAGTGTGTAGTGCTATAGTGGCTGGGGGGTTTAAATTTTCTTTGGTCTGCACGTGCAACAAATAGGTGGGGCTTGAGTTCCAAATCGACGCCACGTCGTCACAGCTAAAGATTCATTACCTCCACGATTCATTTGGACTACTTTGAGCTGACTCTTTTATAGATGAATCAATAGTTTTAAACACAGGGCACTTTCAGATTTAAGCCTTAGCTGGATATTTCACTTCACTTAGAGCTGCGTTACACACTACATGGACTGTCATTTTCAAAAACCCATTAAAAATGGCTCTTTAAAGATTAAAGATAAAGATAATATTAAATATAATTTTTGAAAATTAAAATGTTATTTTACATTTTATTGTTCAATTTCTTAGTTTGACTTCTTGGAAAATCAGCAAGCACTGTTTGTTTATTTTTGTTTGCTTGTAATTTATGGAGTTTATGGAGATGTCACTACATAGAAAAAGACTTGCTCACTCCAGCTCGTCTAAATTAATGAAATTTTTCCAAACTGGTGAACATATTTTCATATCGCAATATACAGTTGTAGTCAAAATTATTAGCCCCACTGTTTATTTTTCTCCCCAATTTCTGCTTAATGGTGAGAAGATATTTTCAACACATTTCTAAACATAATAGTTTTAATAACTCATTTCTAATAACTGATTTATTTTATTTTTGCCTTGATGACAGTACATAAGGCTTAACTAGGTTAATTAAGTTAAGTAGGCAGGTTAGGGTAATTAGGCAAGTTATTGTATAAGGATGGTTTGTTCTGTAGACCAGGGGTTTTCAAACTGTTGGTCGCACAGTGAGGAAAGGTGGGTCGCGCAATGTCACTATAGCTGCAGCTATGTTTATGTTGCAGAGAATCAAAACCAGTTTGATAATGACTATTTAGAGATGATTCAGTTTTTCGAATGAATTATTTAGGTTATAACACATGAGCTGAAACAATGTGAATCAGCATTTATTGAATGACTGAGTCAGATTCATTTGTGTTGAACTGTCACGTGTCTACGTCAGTAGCGTGCAGCACTCATGATCGCACCCGTGAAGTGTTTGGTAAAATGGAAAAGGTTTTAAAACTAAAGGTGTCGCAGACTTCTGAAACATGTTCAGATCAAACCAAATCTAAAAAAAGAGCCACACAGAAAATATGATCAGTCCTACCTCGATCTTAGTTTTATTGCCGGCAGAGGTCTAGAGGGTAAGGAAGTCCTGCATTGTCTTTTATGCTTAGAAAAGCTTGCAAGTGCTAGCATGAAACTCTTAAAACTTAAACGGCACCTGACAACAACACATTTTGCAAATGTCAACAAAGGTTGATCATATTCTCTTTTTTTTAAAAAAGAAGCGTATCTTCGCCAACAAAAAATTATCACAGTTACAGTCAGTATGCCACTAAAAGCACATCAAGCCTCATTTTGCGCATATCAAATCGCAAAATCCAAAAAGCCGCACACCATATGCTTTTGACTGCTTTGAATGGATACAATTTTTACCCATTTTTCAATATAAAAATATTATTGTGGGTCTTGGGATTGAATTACTTGCCTAGGTGGGTCCAGGAATGAAAAAATTTGGGAACCATTGCTGTAGACTATCGAAAAAAATATAGCTTAAAAGGGCTAATAATTTTAATAAATAATATAATTTTAATTTAAAAAAATTAAAAACTGCTTTTATTCTAGCCGAAATAAAACAAATAAGACTTTCTCCAGAAGAAAACATATTATAAGACATAATGTGAACATTTCCTTGCTCTGTTAAACATCATTTGGGAAATATTTAAAAAAGAAAAAAAAAATCAAAGGGGGGGCTAATAATTTTGGCTTCAACCGTATATCACAGCAAAGCAAAATATGGCAATGTCAGACTTTTCCAATATTGTGCAGCCCTAGTGCATACTAGTGTATTGTGTGTCATTTGGGAGGCAATTTAAATCTAGATGATCAGTGTTACCATAGCAGCGCCGGACTGGTCACTGCACATACCAGAATACAACTGTAATCAGCAGCCTTGACCTTTCACTTCTGAGTGACCCTTCTCCTCTTGCTGACCTTACAGAGCGGAAAAAGACACAGAGAGAGAGAGAGAGAGAGAGAGAGAGAGAGAGAGAGAGAGAGAGAGAGAGAGAGAGAGAGAGAGGAGATGCCAACATGTATCTTGTTTGCAGGGTATTTTTTTAGTTTAGGTTTGATTTTTATTACATTGATTACATTTTTATTTAAATGTTTTTTTGTTTGGTTTTTATTTGTGAAGTTTTAGTCTTAGGTATTTTAAAACAGCACATTAAGTAAAACATTTAATTATTTGAAAAATAAAACCTTTTTTCTTTGTGAAAAAATCAATTCGTAATAGTAACTTTTAAATAAATAATTTCAAGTAACAAACATTATTTTGGTTTATGGTTTTATCTTTAGTTAACTAATAACGTTGTGCACTTTAAATGTAAAAAGGAGTATTACAAGTATGACTAAACAGCTTTAAGCCCCGTTTACACTAACGCCCCATTCACACGAGGCTTCAGTGTCAATGCTTGACAGAGGGCACGTCTGAAGTTGGGGCTGACGTAATCGTCATAGCAGCATCAGCCAATGAAATTAGTCAGCAATAGGCCACTGTCTGAGCTGGTGTATTTGCATACAGCGATCTGATTGGCTGGCGCTTCCGTCGGCACTTGAAAAATTGAGCAAGTCTCAACTTCCGCAGCGAGCAACACCTCTGAAGCGGCGCCGACGGATCAACAATGCAGTTCGGTAACGCCTGCCGACACCCATTCAAAGTGAATGGGAAGAGTTGAAGCTGACGCCCCGTGTGAATGGGGCGTAATGCGTTTTAGTTTTAAAACAGCGTTTTAGATTGAAAATGATCCGTGTCCACACTGGCGTTTCATCTAGCATTTCCGAAAAACTCTCCGTCCACACTACACTTCTGAAAACGCACATCACGTGACCACACACACTCTGGATTGCGCTGCAGTGTATACACGCGTCTGAGCTCCAGGCAGTCAGTGAGTGCTTTGAGCACACCTCCCCAGGTGAGAGTTGTACACATTAGACATATCTCAGGGTCCCCGTGGGGTCTTAAAAAGTGTTTAAAAGTCTTAATTAAAAAAAATCGAAATTTATGGCTTTAAAAAGTCTTAAATTTGCTGTTCTAGGTCTTAAATATTTTTGCACAGGTCTTATTTTTGCGATGTCCATGTAACGCTACATCTAATGCTCATTTAAATTCTTTTTGTTGTTGTTGTTGCTAGGTTTTTGGGGTGTTGTAGTTCTTTATTTCACTAGTCCAATTGTAATTTGCACTATGATAACTACAAAAAGGTCAACTTGCAATAGCCAATCAGCTTTCTGATATTAAACTCAGTGCGCGCGACGAATGTGACATCATCGCTGTGTTTGCGGAAGTTCGCTTTGAGTGCGCGCGACATGATTTCGGCTGGCAGAGTATGCCGTTATTTCACTGACAAATGTCGCAAGCGCAGTTTTATAAGTTGGGAGCGCTGTAATACGAGAGAGTGAATCTCTGCTCACGCGCCGATTTCCTTTGTTCATGGACAAAACTGCTTTTGAGCTTTCAAAACACATTTAGTTTATCTTATTGTCTATATCTAACGACACATTCCCTGATTTTGGTCTTTTGAATTTATTACTTGTTCTCAGGTTGTGTGTTTTGGCTGGGAAGATGAAGTAATATGTTAATTAATGTAGACACGTACACTGATTCTGCTCATTAACTAATTGCTTACATTTATTTCCTATAATGTATAAACTTATTAGCCCCTCTCACACAGTGATACCGGTAAATATCTGGAAAATTTCCGGAACGACTTTACCGGTATATTCAAAAAAGCGCTTTTCACACAGGCGAGGACGTTACGGAAAATTTCCGGAAAAGAGCATTCACACATCCATTCCAAAATACCGGTAAATTCTGACATCATTCACCACAAATGAGCTTTAAACGGCTGCGCTTGTATTTGTAAACATTTGACTAAATTACAAACTCTGTGGATGATCAATATTGTGAACTACTTTCGCAGGATCACTTTCGCATGTCGAGATGTTCATAATATGTGCGTGTGCAGGCGCTCACAGGCTGTTTCACAGGCACACGCAAAGCTTGAAGGTAAACAAACAACGGCTTATCATAAGCATCTCATCGATGATTATTTACACAGTTGGCATTAAGAAGAACATATAAACGTGATCTGACTAACTTCTAGCAGCTAAATGTGTCTGGAAAAATATTCAAAGGCTTTTATTCTCACAAACCGCGCGGACGTAAATGCGTCTGACTGTTGTGATTGGCTAAAGCAGACGTTTAACGTCAGCACGTTCTAGACGTGCACGCGCTTATTACGGTAATCTTCCATCTGCATTCACACAGCGCAGCATTCCGGCAAATTGCCGGTAATGTTACAACTTCTCTTTCCGGAAAATAGCCAGAACTAATTTACCGGTATTTTCAAAAAGGACCTGTTCACACATACAAGCTTTCCGGAAAATTGCCGGCAATTTTCCGGAAAGCTTGTATGTGTGAAAGGGGCTATTGTATGGTATACTTTTATAATGACCATTATTGATTATTAAAACTGATATTCAGCAAAAGAGACGGTATGTTTCGTATTTTCAATGAAAATGATAGGAGGCAGTTATGTTATAGGCTCCATTTTGTTATAAATATGCATACAAAGAAGATGATGCTCATAAATATATTGCTACACGACGCCTCAACATTTTTGGTGCCTGTTAAGTTTATATCGAAATGAAAATAGGCAGTTCCTTATGTCATGTTTTCACTTTTTTGTTAAGAAAGTGAAACAACATAGCCAGGGAGATGTGAATGAGGTTATAAAGTACACTGTTCCCTTTGAAGATTTAGCCTACCTGACTTGTCCTCAGGAGTTTGTTTTCCATATTAAACTTACGAAGTCTGGACTTACAAGGAGAGGATGCAGATCTGAACCGTGTTTAGGCTACTTAATATTGTGGAAAAAGCCCCAATCAAATAGGCGAACGTCTGCAGCCCGCCTCTGTTTTCAGATATTTCCGTTTTCCCCCATGCACACTGACCCGGCGCAGGAGCAGCGTGTTAAAATGAAAATGGCCTCTTTAGTGTTTCCAAAGAGCTCAGTTTTTGGCACTTGATAACTCCGACGTAGTGTTGACAGAAAGTGTAGCAAAACTTATGCGCTTTAAAACTAAAAGGTTTTAGTGTTAATGTGACCTTAAATATTAAACAAAAGAATCAAGCTGATTGCAAAATTAAGTGAATGTGGGTGTGTGTGTATGCACACGCTTAATTGAGATTTAGTCTTGAAGCTTTGTCACCCTTCCCCCACAAATAAACAATCACACAAACACACGTTATAAACACTGCAGATAAACTTCCTGTCCTCCCACCCACACACACACACACACACACACACACACACACACACACACACACACACACACAGGGCTCATAAACCCCTCTCGCTGCTGGCCATTCCATGACCCCTTGTTTTGACCCTCCTGTTGCCATGGAGACCAGGATGACTGACCATGTTGAACAGGTAGACTGGCTTGACCCCAACTGTTTCGCTTTTACATCAATTTTACATTAGAATATGCATTTACTGCATTTTAAACTAAATTAAAAGGATTCAAAGAAAGTTTTTTTAAACAGCATTGCTATAAAAACTAGGACTCAATGCAAGAACTGTCATTTATTGCTTGCTTTGAAAAATCTTTATAGTGTATTATTTAATCATTTTACCATTATAATTTAATCGTTATTTATTGCATTTTAAAGAAAATTCAAAGAATATAAAGGAAGATGTGGACGGAGGTCTCTCCACACCCCTACCGTTGTGCAGCATCCACTTGGATAATGCGATGGCAGCCACAGGACAACGGCGCTAGTGTGTTCACCACACATCAGCTATAGGTGGAGTGGAGAGACAGTGATAGAGCCAATTTGGTGGATGCGGATGACTGATGGGTAATGGCCAATGGAAGGAGGTTGGCCGTTGGTCTTTACGAGAAGTTATTTTTAAGGACCACAGAGAGTCAGGACCTCAATTTAACGTCTCATCCGAAAGATGCCGCTCACTGACAGTATCCGCTTGTTAAGTGTGACGTCACGCGAAGCCTCTTCCAGGTCCAAGCGCTCTATTCAACTGAATAGGGAGACTTGTGAAATGGTAATAATAAACGTTTACAAAACGATTTAATACATTCGAAAATCACGATCGCAATATATATGTCCATGCCTAATATCCAATGGCAAGAAAGTGATAAATTGTTTTATAAATTGTTAAAATTTTGGTATTTGTGATGCAGCAAGCCCAGAGATTGTTGTGTACACTATGACTTTATATAAAATCAACTTTAATGTGTGATAGGAATAAAAAGTGATCATAAACTAATGATTTCTCAACTCAAATGAGTGGCGGCTTGCACCCGGAAACAGTATTACATACGTCACCACTTAACAAGCGTATAGTGTCACCTTTACTATACTGGGGCATTAGGACTCCTGCTGATACAATAGACAATGCCATCGTCCATCACCGATGGCCTATAGACAACACGATGCTGAGCTGGCATCGCCGATGCTCCGCCCCATCGCAAAGGCGCTTGCGAAAAATACACACTTAGGCCCCTACTACCACGTATTACCACGTAATACGTCTTAGTGTTAAAATGGCATTGTAGAACGAAAATAATCCACATCCACACCGTGTTTTACCTAGCATTTCTGAACAGCCCTACGTCCGCTGAAAATGCATAATGCCTGCAAACGAGTGCTAATCTCCTGGAAATTGCACATCTTTGTCAAAGTCCTCAAATAAGTGACGCACTTATATCACTCCCGGATATATATATAAATATATATATATATATATATATATATATATATATATATATATATATATATATATATATATATATATATATATATATATATATATATATAATGAAAGGTATAATTCAAATACAATAAAGAAGGATAAAACATTCAATTCAAAATTAAAACAGAAAATGATCAATTAAAAAAATTATGAACTATTATAAATACATTATTATAAAAAATACTGTAATAAACTATTAATTAAAACTATAATATTTACTCCATAAAATGTAAACAAAAAAATTAGTACCAAAAAACACTTTTTTTTTCCTTTTTGCATTTTTTTTCAATTATTTGTAATATTGAAATTACTCAGTGAAAATTCTTAAATCATTAAGAGTAAATCCAACTTTTAGTCTTCATTATTTTACACGTACTGTACCGATCTTGATTATAGGCTTAAATACCTTTTGAGTGTAGATTTACACACACACACACGCACACACACAGATTGTGATGGGCAGAGGTGATGGGGGTCGGCTTGGATCCTGTGTCCTTGGATCTGAATGATGAAGCTCTGGAAAATGGAAAATAAATGGATATTCAGGTTACATTTCAGCACTACATCTGTACAGCTCCTCACGCTCACTCAGCCGAGGGGAACAGAAGGCATCTGGACAGGGGGAGGGGTGTGTGTGTGTTTGTGTGGATCTATACCTGCCTATATGCATGCCTGAGTGTGTGTTTGTATACGAATACTAATGTAGAACAGTAGACTCTTTATAAACGTGCAGGAAGAGACAAAATAAGGTTTTCACCATGTTAAAATAACTTCTTCTTTTGTTGTTTGCTTACCCCAAGATCCTTTTAGTGAAGGGTTAATTAAAGAACCATCTTTTTCCACTGTAAATGACCTTTTGTGGAAGTAAAAAATTTCATTGATTTTTTTAAAGGGCCTTCAATGGAGCAGAGTAATTTATCTCATTTTTACAATGGTTATAATATGTTGTATTTCAAAACATTTGTTGTTTTAGTCATAAAAACAAGCTCCTGTTTGTAGTTTCTTGTGCTGTGTTCACAACAGATGCGGAACACGAGAAGTAATCATGCTATTTTACATTTACATTGAGTATACATTTTGAGTTTACTCGCTTCATTTGTGCATCAAATCCGCTTCATTCGCACATCAAATTCACATCACATTAGAAGCAAATTCACTCCACGGGCAGGGCGTCTCTCTGCCCAGTGACTCTAGCTTCGATGCTAAATGGCTATCATTTATTTTGTTGAGAGAATAGTTGTGTTTATGTGTTCAGCTTAGAGCTGCACGATTCTGGCTAAAATGAGAATCGCGATTTTTTTTGCTTAAAATAAAGATCACAATTTTCTCACAACTGTATATGTAAAATAAAAGTATGGCAAAAACAAACATATGGCACAACATCGATAATAATATTATGTGTAGGTCTACTGGTTTTATAAATAATTCTATTCTACTTATAATAATTCTGATGTTGAATTATTATGTTTGAGATATATGCTTGCTGTCTGTCATATTAGACAAATTTATTCACTGGTAAAATCAGACATTTGCCATTATCAGATTATATTCAGCAATATATAAGCTAGAGTAGTTATACTGACATTGTAAACATTTATTTTCATTCACAACTGTGGGTTCGCTATGAAAGAAAAAACATTTCAAATGCTTGCCGTAATCATAATGCGATATGATCATTTAAATAAAGTGCACACTTTTGGTTTCATTTTGACTGCTAAGCGCTTGTTTATACTTCGCACACGGCTCCCAAATGATCACTCTGTGCCACAAACAGAAAATTATATACAACTGTATTACCTGTTACTCGCAACATATGCAGGTTCTGTTCACTAAAGTAGACGCACGCGTCTATTATTAAGTAGAGCGCGCGTGCCCTCTCTATAACAGCTTACGGTCAGCAGCTCACGTCACATGTGATTTTCCCGGCCGCGAAAACATCATTATATAACAACAAAAATGCCATTATTAGGTGAATTATACCTTACAAGTTCCTTATGTGATTCATTCAACATCATTTGGTAGGTGTTAATGTCACTGAGCATCGTGTGTGAAACAATGAAAAGACTCGTGTAGCCACCTTTTCTTCTCTCCTAAATTTGAAAATATGATTGACAGAATCGTAGAAATGCTGGATTAAGATCGTCTAGGGGGTCGAATCGAGATCGCGATCTTTTAACCATTAATTGTGCAGCTCTAGTTAAGCTTCGATCAGAATCAAAGATTCATTCATTCATTCATTTTCTTTTCGGCTTAGTCCCTCATTAATCTGGGGTCACCACAACGGAAAGAACCGCCAACTTATCAAGCATATGTTTTATACAGCTGATGCTCTTCCAGCTGCAACCCATCACTGGGAAACACCCATACACTCCTATTCACGCTCATACTCTACGGATAGTTTAGCGTACCCAATTCACCTACTGTATACCACATGTTTTTGGACTTGTGGGAGAAGGGTCTGGCTGCAGAGTTGCACTTGCATCTTCAGGCTTGCACTCTCGGGAGTGCACGCTCAGGCACCCACGCTTCATATGCAAGTGACGTCACCTGCACCTATCACGTCACTTGAAATCAACACAAATAAATCAAAAGTAAGTTTCCAGGTCGTTTGCGTGCCAGTGACCCCCCCCCCACCCCCCAGTTAGTATATTCATATGATCATATGCTTTGTATGCTTTGCTGTAAATTTACCAAAGCAGGCTGCTATTAACATTCATACCAGGAAAGCTTATTATTTATTTATATCAACTATCAGGTCTAAATATACACACAAGGTATTCTTCCACAGTTATGAATAAAAAAACACCGGGCAAATTTGAATTTTAGTTTTTATTTTAAACATTTCAACATTCATTTTGTAGTAACAGATGCACTTTATGGACTTACAGCAATGATTCTTGAACGACTTGGGAAACTATTCTTTATAACTATTCCTTGTAAGTTAGCACGTCTGCTCAGGAGTGCATCAATATGAAATCACAGTTGCAGCACAGCTTCAATAGTCTCTACATGATCCCAGCCCAGTTTTATAGGTCCTCCAAACATAATGTCGAGATCGACTGAATAACGGAACTCAACTCGCTTAGCGGAAAGAAATTGGCACTGATGATGTGTAACATTACTGCAGAGCTGTTGTAAGGCAAGCATTCGTGGTTCGTTACAATCTGTTTACGTAACTATAGCAGCTCTGGCACCTGTCGCCGTATGTTGCCAGAAACTACAGTAGTGAAACACTTTGAAAAAAGGCACTTGAGTAAGGGTGACAGATAACAAGTTTGTTGCAACGATCTTAATGAAATCCGTTACCTTAGAGATTTTTCCGCCTCAGAGACACCCTTAAGTTAAATTACCGAAGGACTTTCATGCAAGCGGCCACAGGTGGTGATTGTAAATGACGTCACTTGCAGAGGAAGCGTGGTTGCCTGAGCGTGCAAGTCTGGAGGTGCAAGTGCAAATCTGCAGCCAGACTCGATTGACTTGTGGGGGAAACCGAAGTACCCGGAGGAAACCCACACCAACACGTGGAGAACATGCAAACTCCACACAGAAATGCCAACTGGCCCAACCGAGGCTCGAACCAGCGACCTTCTTGCCCTGAGGCAACAACGCTACCACCGCGCTGCCCTATTCAGCAGCCCATGTAGTATAAATATCTAAAAGCCCTCTTCAGTGAACTGCTAAAGATGATTACAGCCAATATCAGCCGCTGTACATTGAGCAGATCTGAATATATCTAAACCTGTTTAACATCAGCCGTTGTCTAAATACCATCGCTTACTGGTTCAACGAGTGCTGTGAAGAAATGTGTGTGTGGTCCAGAAGCAGACGGCGAGCACTGGCTGCTGTTAGATGATGCTGCAGGAGTGTGTGTGTCCAGATCCACCATATGCCATAAAGCAGCCCTGCGTGTGGCAGATCAAAACCCCACAGCTGTCAGAGACTATAGCAGATCACACTCGCACACACACATACTCGCACACACATCGAAAACATGTGCACACAACCATGCAGACACATACACATTCTCAAACATACACACACACTCACACACTAACATGTACACATGTATACACAACTATGCAGACTCATACACACTCTCAGACACACACACGTGCACACATACTCACTGCCATGCAGACTCATATACTGTACATTCTTAGACATGCACACACAAACATGCATACAAATACACACTTTCAGAAATGCACACACACATACAAGCACACTCAAACCCACGCTCACACATTCACACACACAAACACACAGGCATGATGCACACTCATATGCACACACAGTCACACACACACACACACACACACACACACACAGAAATGCAAGCGCACCTTCACACACACACACTCACACACACTAATACACTGTCACACTCACACACAGAAACGCAACCAAACACTAACACACTCATACACACACACTCCCACACACACATACACAACCAATTTACACTTGCGCACACTCACACACTAACACACAGTCATACTCATACACACACACTCATACACTCCCACACACACATACACACAAACAAAATTTACACTCCCGCACACAGTCATACACACATACAAACGCAAGTGCACACACACACACACACACACACACACACACACACACACACACACACACATTTAAACACACTAGGACAGTCATACTCGCGCGCACACACACACAGAAACACAACCACACACACACATACATACACACCCTTACACTCCCACACACACAAAAACAACCAATTTACACTCGCACACACATACTCATACACTCAAACAAACGCAAGAGCACACTCACCCAATCACACACACACTAACACAGTCATACTCTCACACACACACACACAGAAACACAACCAAACACACATATACATACACACACTCATAAACTCCCACACACACAAACACAACCAATTTACACTCGCACACACACACTCATACACTCAAACAAACGCAAGAGCACACTCACTTACCCAATCACACACACTAACACAGTCATACTCACACACACACACACACACACACACACACACACACACACACACACACACACACACACAGAAACGCAACCAAACACACATATACATACACACACTCATAAACTCCCACACACACTAACACAACCAATTTACACTCGCACACACACACTCATACACTCAAACAAACGCAAGAGCACACTCACTTACCCAATTACACACAATAACACAGTCATATTCACACCCACACACACAGAAACACAACCAAACACACACACACACACACACACACATACATACACACACTCATACACTCCCACACAGACATACACACAAACAGATCCAATTTACACTCGCGCACAGTCATACACTCATGCAAGCGCACACTCACACACACTAACACAAAGTCATACAAACACACAAACGCAAACACATTCACATTCACTCAAACACACACACAAACACTCATACACACTTTTACACACATCAATACACACACACATTCATACTCGCACACAAACACAATCTGACACTGACACAAGTACATACTCATACACACACTTACTCTTATACACACACTCACACATGCATACACACACACACATACACTAACTCATGAACATTCATACTCGTTCACACACACATACACTCGCACACACACATTCACACTCAGCAAACCCACACACAAACACACTCACACACGTGTCGCCTGCTGAGGGGTCGCAGGGGCCCTGTCCTGAGGGACAGGAGTGAGACGAGTGGACAGATGGATCTGAGCGATAGATAACAGAAGAAGAGTCATCTGAAGACAGAGAAGAGCCTTTGTTTCAAAGTTCCTCTTGATCTGATGGGAAACTGATGAGTGTGTGTTCATTCTAGAAACATTTACCAGAAACATCATGATCAAATGCCTGCAAACACGTTTATTTGGAGGAATTTAAGGGGATAGTTCACGCAAAAATTAAATTGACTCACTATTTACTCATGCTCAAGTGTTTCCAAACATATGCGTGTCGTTCTTCGGCTAAATACAAAATAAGATTTGAATTATGGCTGGACGATTTGGCATAAAATCAAAATCTCAATTATTTGAGCATTTAAACTCGATTACAATTAATGAACGATTATTTTTTTTTTTTTTTTGGCCCTCATAGTTTACTGACAGGTTTTGTACAGTAAGTATTTTCACATATTACAAGTGAGAGATGCTTGAATGAAGGGTGCATTACTTGACTTTAAAATAATTGAAGGAAACACACGCTATCTACTATCGGTTTATTTATTGAACATCAAGGCTGAACGACTGAAGTTAAAACACACATTGCCTAAAACAAACAGTCACTCTTTCTTAAAAAAAAAAAAAAGTCAAAATAAATGGTCACACTTTATTTTAATGGTCCGTTTGTTGAATTAAGTTACACTGCATCTACATGCCAACTAATTCTCAGTAGATTATAAGTAGACTGTTAGGTTGGGGGGGGCGAAGCAGTGGCGCAGTAGGTAGTGCTTTCGCCTCACAGCAAGAAGGTCGCTGGGTCGCTGGTTCAAGCCTCGGCTCAGTTAGCAGTTCTGTGTGGAGTTTGCATGTTCTCCCTGCATTCGCGTGGGTTTCCTCCGGGTGCTCCGGTTTCCCCCACAGTCCAAAGACATGCGATACAGGTGAATTGGGTAGGCTAAATTGTCTGTAGTGTGAATGTGTGTGTGGATGTATGTGTTGGCTGGAAGGGCATCCACTGCGTAAAAACTTGCTGGATAAGTTGGCTGATTCATTCCGTTGTGGCGACCCCGGATTAATAAAGGGACAAAGCCAACAAGAAAATGAATGAATGAATGTTAGGTTGGGGTTAGGGTTAGTGTAAGTTCTTATAGTCAGTTAAATGTCTGTTGAAGGAGCAGTATCAGCAGATATTACAGTTTTTCTTGTTTGCTTTGACCTGGTTAAAGAAACTAGGTTCCACTTCATTTTCATTTTCACTATCCAGGCAGAGCAAAAGACCGGTCTTGCAAATGTGTAAACTCTTTCTCATTGGGTTGACACATTTTCCCCACCATTTTTCAAAACAGCTAACACGGATGTCATTCAAGCAGTCCAAACTCCATTGTTTTAGTTATGGTAACCAAACAGAAACCATCTATTCCTAACTATTAGAAACTACCAACATCAATATGAATTCAGTGAAGCACCGGTTTGACACTACTTCACACAAATCTTCAAAAAGCAATCAGTCTGCAAACCTTATGAAACGGTGGAAGGTCTGTGTTGTTCTGTGATAGCATGGATGGAGGAGGTCAATAGTAGCTATGTCTTATACTCCCAATAGATTTGACGGTATATTGGTTTACATGCGTTTTCTCTAATATTTACAGTATTTTATTCCTTTTGTCTGTTTTTACAGTATTTCAGTTTTCAGCCACAGTTTGAAAATTGTCATGAATTCAATATAAATGTAATCAAAGCATTTCTTATTTTGGATTCAATTCTTTGCAAAAAGGCAAATTTGACAGCCCAAATAGAAAGACAACAAATGGCATTGGCAATAGGCTACAATGACAAGCAATGGTGGTGCACTGAGTTCTGTATTTTGTTGTAAATTGTGTAATGATTAATTGAAAGAGCTCATATACTTGTTTGCAAGTTGTGTTGTTTGAAGGTAAAACTAGCTTTTGTTGCATATTTTAAATGTTTTGACACGGCATGTGCCTTTTGCAAGCAAAATGTGTCATTTTGACCATGAGTGCCGCTGTTTAGGCCTGTG
>NC_141041.1:9922500-9942500 GCF_052040795.2 Danio rerio
GGTGAAGTTCCATGTACACATTACCAAGATATTACAACACAACATCCAATACATTATTTTTAGGTGCGTCTTCCTCCCCGCTAGACTCATTTAATGACCTAATGGCTACTTTTCTAAAATAATTTCTAAATCGGTTTGTCCTGCATATAGACCATTTTAATGTGGTAATCTCATTGGCCCATGGACATTTCCTGCTTGTTGTCAAACTATTTTATATCTATAAAAAGAGGTTATTTAATCATAACTTGATGTTGGAGAGAATATCCTACAGGTGGTTTGTGAAGCCCACTCACCTCACCTGTGTAAATCATAATTGCACAATGTTTTAAAAGAAATATGGATTGCCTATAAAAAGTAACCTTGATGTCAAAACAACATCAAAAACATGTCCAATAACACCTAAAGAGCAATCAATTTGGCTACCTCAATGTCAAAATGACATCAAATTGATATCTATCACTGGCATCAAAAACACATCAAAAATCGCTTACAGGACAGTCCTGAAATTGTTTTTTGATGCCAATGTTAGATGTCAATTTCATGTCATTTTGACATCAAGGTAATTCACATGCACTGTAGTGATATATACTATCCAGTAGGGGTGTCAAAATTAATTGTTTCTTCGGTGCACTGTGATGCAGACGCGGACAATCCAGTATTGGTGCAGTAATAATCATAACCGGTTATTATGTACTGACGTCATTTATCTCATATGCGCTATGTCGTCGTAGCTGAACGGCATGAAATACCGTAGTGCGAGTATTTACAATGCTCCAACTACTTAAAACCGCAGAAACTGTGCACAATTTCTTGCGCCTTGGGAATACATTTCTGAATAAAGCGCGGGAGAGGTCGGTAACTCTGGTGTAATTTGAACGGGAGCAGATGGTCTAACAATATCGCTCCCGAGCGAGCAAGCATGCGTGTGTGTGTGCTTATGTGTGTGGATGAGAGAGAGCGTGATGCTGTGTGTTGCTTGCTTGGTGCTGTGTGTCTTTGTGTGTGTGTGTGTTTATACAGACAGCTTGTTATACCTCCCCCCACCCCCAATATAAAACTGTGTATGGAAAGCATTGTCAATGCACTGAGATATTGAATTAAACCGAAACGATGGCATGATAATTGTAACCGAACCGAACTGTGAGACCATTGTAGGTCCACACCTCTGCTCTCCAGTGTAAATTTGTAATTCAAAATTAAAGTTTTCAGATGAATAAAAGATTTCTTATAGTGATACACCCTGGGGCTCACAAGGACAAAAAAGAAGGACACCCAAGAAAGCCCAAATTATATAACATAATTTATTGAAGAAATGACCCTCAACTCAACCACATAGGGCTCTATTTTAAAGGTCTAGGCGCAATGTCTAAAGTGCAGGGCGCAAAAGCATTAAAGGTGTATCCGAATCCACTTTTGCTATTTTAAAGGTGGTAAAATATGCTCTGCGCATGGTCTAACAGGGTTGAGCATATTCTCTTAATGAGTTATGATTGTGTTTTGAGCATAAAAAGCATTAAATCAATCAGAGTCTCTCATTCTCTTTAAGAGTCTGTTGAGTCGCTCCGTTGCGCATTTCTATTTACATGGCGGGCTTTATAAGTCGAAAAACTGAAGGCTTCACTAATAGGAAAACAGACGATCTGTAGCGCGAGGATAAAGAATGAGCCTCCTCCAATCTGCCTCTTTGCTTTCTCTTCTTTATTTTCATGGAAAAGGAAATGCTGGAAATGCTCTTCCACTAAAGACATCCATTAGCTACAAATTTAATTTCGTTTGTTAAGCGCAAAGATTGGTTTCAAAACTGTTTCTGAATTAAGTTTTAATTTTCAGCAAACAAATAAATGAACAATAATAATAAAGTGTGTTCAAACAACTAAGTTATATTCAAACACACGTCCTATTCGTATGCCTTATATGGTGATGCAGACGTCTTCAAAACCTGACAGGTGGACAAATCTAAGCTTGTTTTATTACAAAAATATAAATATGCATATACTAAATAATACTGCTTATAATAATAACATTATACAAAAGCAAATTGTCATTAATAAACTGAAAAAAAGCCCCTCGAGGTGAAGGATGCATGGATGTAGTGGTTTTTATATTTATGTAGAAAATAATAATTTTGTAACATTTCAATCCTTTAATTCTTTTTCACTTGTAAAGCTATTTGTGTATTGCTTTGTACGCATTTAAGGCACACAACTAACGCTCTGCGCTGGACTTTTGACTGGTCAATTGTGCAGTCTATTTTAGTTCCTCAAAATAGCAATGCACCAACAACGTGCCCTAACACACATCCTTTCTAGACCAGTACACCGATGAGTCCAAAGTGGCACAAATGGATTTGTTATTTAAACAACATGACCCAAAATGTGAAAATTAGGGTTGCGTTGGTCTGAAAATAGCAGCAAATCTCGTTAAACACATCTTGTACCTTATTGCGCCGGATGTACAATAAAGCCCATAGACTACCAATTCATATGACGTCACATATAATATACTACCTTATTTTGGTGGTCAAAAAGCTGGTCAATGTCAAATGGACATCAACTCAATTAGCATTTTTGACATGTTTTGACACTACTTGATGATAGATTTAGTAGAATTACTGATATTTGATAAAAGGCAGCTTTCTCATTCGGTAGAGAAAGAGAACAGGCTGCACCAAACCAGCAAGAGTAAAACAAGCAAAGCCAATAGATGAGATGCTTTCAGGACCTCTTCCTGAGCTAAATACAGCTATTACAGATACATAAGAGGCATACATGACGAGCATGGTCACGGTGCTTATTAAAATGATATGAAACGCTTTTCTCTTCATGGGGTTTTCCTCTTTCTTTTTGTTTCTCTCTCCTGGTCCTGACTGCTTCAGAGCTCTGAGAACAGCAACAAGACAAAACAGCTGGATGAAGAAAAAGAGGAGGAACTGTACAAACAAACAAACAAAGTATGTTGAGTTGGACAATGATGGAATGATATTAAAACCACCAGAGACAAAGCTTGCAACCCAGACAATAACACAGCAGATCACTTTATATCGGAGAGGTTTGTGCTTCAGAAAAGTTACAGGATGAAGCACTGCCAGGTAACGCTCAACACACATCACACACTGAAACAGAGGACGACAGGTGGTGGTCAGTCCATCAAAGAAAAGCACAATCGTGTTGTGAATTTCATCATCATAAATGAAATCATTTAATAGAGCTTCCACACATAAGATGATCTCAGAGACGGAATGATTCAGACTGAAAAACTCTGCCGCAAGTCCATTGCCTGTTCCTCTCACTATCAGCCAGATCACATAGAAGTTTATTGGCAGATCTAATAGAACAACCACGATGTCTGAGATTACTGAAAAACAATTGTCCAACACTGTGTCACTGTAACAGGAGTTAAAAGAAGAATTTGATCCAGCAGTAGAGATGTTCATCTCTTCACTGTGTGCAGTCACATCAACACACAACTGTGATCTATGAAGGAGACACAAGTGTTAGCAGGAGAACTTCATTTAAATAGCTCTTTATCATCTTTTTGTTTTTTAAATTAGAGGCTAAATATTCGAATAGTACATATAGAAATGTTTTAAATGTTCTAACATAATATTCTTCAGACAAAACAATCCACATCAGCTTTTTACCTTGATTCTGTCTTCTACAGTACAATTTGTGCAATTATTTCTCCAATTAGATAAGTGTAAAAGTTACATCTAGTGACTTACAGCTGGACTGTCTGAATTTGATGTGTTAACCAGATGAACTTTCACTTTAATATCGGTTCTGCATCTATAAAACCAAACATGCAAATACTTTGTGACAACATATTTGCTTTAAAAAAATTGTATTCAAGCATAGATTGTTCTAAAGCAGCTAGTAAACATTTCCGTAATTAATGAAAAACAAAAGTCATTCAGGGTAATGGTAATAATATGCTAGTAAAGGTTTTCCTTACATACCCAAATGACCCCTTGCTTTTAATAATAATCCATCTAGAGGTTGACTAAATGATGAAAAATAATGTACAAACATATCACATTAGGCACAACAAATCATACTAAAATAACAGATATGATTGATCAAGCAGCACTTTCCCAACAGAAACACAATATGCTTTAGAGGTTTATGAGCACTTTTTCCTATTAAATATGATTGATAAATGATTATCTACCATAATATTGACCTGGCTTGAAAAGCAGCTGGTTATGAACAAATAAAATTTCTCTCTTAACCTTTTTTTTTTTTTTTTAAGCAAAAACTAAATATGTAAATACAACCAATAAATATAAAAAAATGCACAACAGTTTTGTCTGGTTCTTGAATTTAATTGGGTGATAGATGTACAATATTCTGCAAATAACAGCACTCATCCAGTCTGTTCACCCTTCACCTTTGTGTATCAATCCGCCCACATACAGCAACAAGCAGAGATTCTACTGTGTGTCAAATATTGCTGCTGTTGGACAACATAATATACTTTTGAGGCTTTTTTAAGTAGAGAATGTAGTTGTTTAGATTGCAACTATGCCGTTTATTTATGAGGATAGTCCCTATTTTTAAATATTTACAATTTCTGAGAGACATTCCATTAGCTTGTCATTGAGCAGATTAAAGACGGTTGACGTTGTCCATCCACATCTGTAAACAGAAAAAAAGAATAAATGCCTGCATGTGTTTAGTGTTTTTCATTATCGCAAACACAACAGTAATCTGGTAGTGTTTGTGTTGCTTTGGCTTTTTTTGGCGTTTACTATTGTGATCTCCCGATTGCAACAGAGAAATACTGGGAAATATCTGCAGACTGAGCTGGTATTTCATGCCGTTCAGCCTAAAATGTCAGCAAAATCACCTGTTTTGCCAACACTTTAGACGATACACTAGAGATTCATTTAAATACTAGATCTAAAGTGACGTTGGTGTGAATTAGTAACAGTTTCGTCAGCTGGGGATGTGAATGAATGGCGGAAGAAAGTAGTTCCTTATACAAAAGGATCTTGAGACTCTCAATGTTTGATTTTTTTATATACCCGATTATGCCGTTAAACTGTCATTTAGATATCACACTCGTAGCAGTGCAATGTGGCTGTATATCGTCACTGGTGGGACTCTACAGCAACACCTATAAATAATATTTTAAAAAGTACAAATTTTTAGAGTCAATTTTATTAGCCCTCTGATGCTGCATTCACACCAGACGCGGAACGCGCGTCAAGCGTGAGTGATTTACATGTTAAGTCAATGCAAATGCACGAATAGACATCCTGCGGCGCTATATGAGCGAATGACGCGGCGGCGAGTGACGCGAATGGCGTGATACACGCGAATGGCGCGGGGCGAATTGAGCGTTTGACGTGCGAATCGCTCGAGTTCTAAAATCTGAACTTCAGCGGACATTCGCGCAGTGTTAACCAATCAGAAGCTTGCTCTTGTGGGGGCGTGAATGTGACGTTGAACCTATTGATGGTGCCCAGGGGGAAATCCTCCAGGCGACACCAACAACAAGTCATCAAACTGGGCTTGGCTCAGTCAGAAGCACCGCTGAAAGCCTCCATCATCCAGGTTCAGTTTCTGGAGTCACCAGGCAGACAGAAGCCCTGCCCATCACGCGAATCCGCGTCCATTCTGAAGTGAATTTGACACGCGAATGAAACGGATTTGACACGCAAATGAAGAAAGTAAACTTAAATATTCACTCGGGTATTTACACGCTAATAGCGCAATTTATCTGCGCATTCCGCGTCTGGTGTGAACGCAGCATTAGGAAATTATTTTTTTCCCCTCTAACTGTCAACAGAACAAATCACAACTGTCAATCGACTTTCCTAATCATGCTAAACTATGCTGTAGTTAAGCCTTTAAATTGCACTTTGGGCTTAACTGTAGTATCTCGCAAAACAATGAAATATGTACTATCCTTATGGCAAAGTCAAAACCAATTAAAGACAAAATTAGAAGTAAGTTATTGAAAAAAATATCTTCGTTAAACAACACTTAGGAAACGACTTAATTAAATGCTCCAGTATCTAAACTGAAGGACTGTCAACATTAATGCATGAAATTCTGCATATTTGAATGTTGTATTATTTGTTTAACATGTAAATATATGTTTGACATGAATGAATCATTTGGTAAGGTTTAACCCCAACGTCTTTCCATTATTACAGCCATATCACAAAATGTGCAAAAAAAGATACTCAAATATTTGTTTAGTGAAGTGTGTCAAAATCTCAGCCTACAGCAGATTCTGGCAATAATCAACCAACAAAATAAAAAAGTTCAAGTTCAAGTTCATTTATTTATAAAGCACATTTAAAAGCAGTCACAAGACTGACCAGAGTGCTGTACAAAAGACAAAATAAAATAAAAAAAGACAGAATAGAAAACAGAATTAAAGCAAGCAAAACATCTGTAAAAATGTAAAAAAAAAATTAGCAGTAGAGTGAACTATTAAAATAATCTTAAAAAGCCAAGCTAAAAAGGTAATTTTTAAGAAGTGATTTAAAAATGGATAAAGATGGAACCATTCTAATCTCTAGGGGCAAGGTGTTCCACAACCGAGGACCTGCCACAGAGAAAGCTCCGTCCCCTCTACGTTTCCGCCTAGACTGTGGAACTGACAGAAGATTCTGCTCACTCAACCTAAAAGATCTCACAGGAGTGTAAGGATGAAGCAGCTCTGCGAGAAAGGATGGGGCTAGATTATGGAGGGATTTATAAACCAGTAAAAACACTTTACAATCAATTCTGAATTTCACAGGCAGCCAATGAAGACCTCTTAGAAGAGGGGTAATGTGGTCAAATTTTCAGCAATTACATATAAATCTAGCAGCAGCGTTTTGGACCAGCTGAAGGCGAGAAACCTGGGATTTTGACATGCCACAGTAAAGTGCATTGTAGTAATCTAACTGTGATGTAATGAATGCGTGGACAGCCATCTCTAGAGTGGTGGGATTTAAAAAGTGTTTAACTTTAGACCAGGGGCGGACTGGCCATCTGGCAATTCTGGCAAATGCCAGAAGGGCCGGACCATTTTTTAAATGTGGGCCGGAATGCTATTTTTTAATACATTTTTTTTTGATGATGATGATGATGATGATAAAAGTAATAATAATAATAAATGTTAAGTATTGGCCCAATCGGCAATGGCCGTCTTGTTTCGAGATGGCCCGACCCAATCAGAGGTTACACGGACGCAATTAAAATCTGGCAAGAATGTCATTTAAACAGTAAGTGCAACACAAGCTAATTGTCAGAGATGGACCGTAAAAAAGGAAAGGTGGTGCCGAAGAACTCAGAGAAAGCAAAAAAATAAATAAAAATCAGATACTGCCAAATGCATAAAATTAACTGAAATGGTCTCGAAAGGGGGCAATGCAGTGGGTAGCTCTGTTGTCTCACAGCAAGAAGGTCGATGGTTCAAGCCTCAGCTGGGTCAGTTGGTGTTTCTGTGTGAATTTTTCCCTCACAAGTTGGTGGTTCATTTTACTGTGGAATGAAATGACTGTATGTATAAATTTGTTATAAATGGGTTGTTTTTGTTCCAGTCATATATATTAAATGTTTAAATATTAAAATATATTACAGATTAAATATTATATATTACATTAAACATTAAAATATATTACAGATGGTACTGCTTATATTATTTCACCATCTGTACACCAATATAAGTAGTGAATGTGCGTGTCAGTGAATGGGGCTGTGTCAGTGTGGTAATGAGGGCTGGTGTGGCTACAGTGCCAGGGCTGATTTTTAGTCCCAGTCCGCCCCTGCTTTAGACAGCAGACGTAGTTGATAAAAACTAGAGCCAATAACCAAACTGATCTGTTTGTCGAGTTTCAATGACTCATCAAAGATGACACCCAGATTGCGGACACGGGGTGATCTGAAGGCAGATAAGCAGCCCAAATCTAGGCAAGAGGCCTGAACGTTTTCAGTAGGGCTGAAGACAATGACCTCTGTTTTATCCTCATTTAACGATAAAAAAAAATTGTGGGACAGCCATATTTTGATCTCGTCCAAGCACCTTAGTAAAGTACTAAGTGCGAGAGGGTCGTTCCTCTTAATAGGTAAGTAAATCTGGCTGTAGTCAGCATAAAAATGGAAAGACACCCCATGACTTCTTAAAATGGCCCCTAGCGGAAGCATATATAATGAAAAAAAGTGAGGGATAATAAAATAAGACACATACAGTCCTAAATTTAAAAGTTTTATTCGATTTCAAATATCAATTACTACTAATAACGTACATTCTTGAAAATTAACATTCATTTAAAAAAAAGGTTCAATTATATGTTTTTTCCTTACTTGGTGCAAAGAAAAATGTGAAGTACTTTTTGAACTCTTTTGATCTCTTGTAGAGCTGAAAGGTTTTATGATGGTTGGTTCTTGATGGAACCATTAATGCAAATAAAAAAACTTTATTTTTTAACAGTATAACCTAACTAACCACTAATCTAAATGTGTCTTGACCTAAATCTTGTATTTTAATAATGCAGTTGGGCAGCAGATACAGACTATAAAGACTTCCTAATAATAATTCAACTACAATGACTGACACTTAATGAATGGCAGTTTCCTGACCCGGTAGAGAAAGAGAAGAGGCTGCACCAAACCAGCAAAAACAAAACAAACAAAAGCAATATATATGAAATTTCCATCATCAAACAAATGGGAAATAGTTAATAAAATAATATAGGGGAAAAATATAACAAGCATGGTCATGGTAGATATTAAAATGAGATAAAATGCTCTTCTTTTCATGTGGTTTTCCTCCTCTCTTCTCTCTCCTGGTCCAGACTGCTTCAGAGCTCTGAGAACAGCCACACAGCAGAAGAACATAGCAGAGAGCAAGAGGGAAAATGTACCAAAAGGAAAATAAAAAACAAATCTATTAGGAAAGCGTGAGTCACAAAATTAATCCCACAGGAGGCAAAAATAATAACCCAGGCAATGACACAGCAGATCATTTTATATCTAAGTGGTTTGTATTTCAGAAAGGTGACAGGATGAACCACTGCCAGGTAACGCTCAACACAGATCATACATTGAAACAGAGGACGAGCTGTGATGGCTAGTAAATTTAAAAAACTTGCAGCTGTCAAAAAGTCTCCAGCTTTAAAACTGAGAAACTTAAAGACAGATTGAATTCCAAAAAGAGTTTCACACACAGCGAGGTTGAGACTGAAGAACTCTGCTGCAAGTCGGTTACCTCTTCCTCTCAATATAAGCCAAATCACATAAAGGTTTGTGGGAAAACATAACAGAATAATGATGCCATTTTCTGCAGATGTTGCTAAGGTAAAATCCTCTTCGGTGCTATTGAGATCAGAAGAGTTTGATTCATCATTGTAGAAGATATCACCGGAGGTGTTCATCTCTTCACTGTGTGCAGTCAAAAACCAACCCAAAACAAAAATGTGATCTATGAAAGATACACAGAAGTGTTAGTCCATTAGAACTTAAACTGCAGAAAGGAATTATTTTGGGGTTGAGTTCACCTTTGTCAAGTTCAAGTCAACACCTCAAGTCCTTGACCAGTTGAGTATAAGAGCTAGTCAAAGTTCAACAGGTGCAAAGTTGGGATCGAGTCCAAGTTCAAGTACCTCAACTCTACAAAAGAAATCAAAACTACTTTAAATGATGCACATTACAAATATTTTTATAAAGAAAAGTGCCGTTCTACCTTAGTCTTGTGTCGTTGTTTACAAAAATGTGATCTATGAAAGATACATCGAAGTGTTAGTCCACTTGAACTTAAACTGCAGACCTCTAGTCTTTGACCAGTCGAGTATGAAGTCAAAGTTCAACAGGGGCGAAGTTGGACTCAAATTCCAGTTCAAGTACCCCAACTACTACAAAGTAATCAAAACTACTTTAAATGATACACATTACAAACATGTTTATACAGAACTACAATTTAGAAGTTCCAAAAATGCAGTTCTACCTTTGTCTTGTGTCATTGTTTACAAAGATGCTATAAATGATTGTTGAAAACAGCAGGTATCTGTGCAAGTTTGAAAAATAGCAGGTATCTGTGCAAGTTTGAAAGCAAAATAAATCCTTAAAATTTAGCGGAGGAAGATATATATCACATAGACTACAGCTGGACTGTCTACCAAAAAGATTAATGTGCAAATAATGAAATCGTAAACTCCTAAACAGTCATGACATGAAGAATGACTTGCAAATACACTGAATTACATTATATTTACTTAAAAGTGCACTTGTCTTGTTTGATAATGAACCCTGAACCAAAACATATGGTTCCAATTAATCTAGCAACTACAAGTGCAAGCTCAGCTTTGACTGAAAATGTAAATGTTGTATAAAGATGAATTATAGAGATTCACTAATGTCCAATGAAGAAGGAGGAACTGTACAAAAAAACAAAGTATGTTGAGACAGATAATATTGGAACTACAGTTGATTCAGAATTATTAGCTGCCCTTTGAATTTATTTTTCTTTTTTTTTTTAAATATTTCCCAAATGATGTTTAACAGAGCAAGGACATTTTCACAGTATGTCTGATAATATTGTTTCCTCTGGAGAAAGTCTTAATTGTTTTATTCGGGCTAGAATAAAAGCAGTTTTTAATTTTTTTAAATCCACAAAATTATTAGCCCCTTTAAGCTATATATATATATATATATATATATACAGTATATATATATATATATATATATATATATATATATATATATATATATATATATATATATATATATATACACAGTGTATATATATATATATATATATATATATATATATATATATATATATATATATATATATATATATATATATATATATATATATATATATATATATAGTCTACAGAACAAACTATTATGGTTAGAAATGTGTTTAAAAAATCTTCTCTCCGTTAACCCATGTGATTAATTTGAAAATTGGCATATATATATATATATATATATATATATATATATATATATATATATATATATATATTTATATATATATATATATATATATATATATATATATATATATATATATATAAAATTTTTAGGGTTTGACCCCAAATTCTTGCCATCATTACAGAGATTTATCACAAAATTATTTTAGTAAAATTAGAGGCTCAAAAATTTTGTTCCGTGAAGTGTATTAAATAAATCTCATCCTACATCAAACTCAATAATCAATCAATAAAGCGAAAGAAATAAACAAACTACACATACTGTCCACACATATAAAAGTTTTATTTTTATTAAAGTGTAAAAAACTGCAAACAACATACATTCTTTCAATTCTTTCTTTGCAGTGATGCCATAAATCTATTTTAATAACCTAGTGATTAACCAGAACCTTTGAATAATCTGAAGTACAATCACTTACGACAGTTACTAAAAGTAAAAATACCAAATCACATTGATGGACTTTGCCTAATAGATTTTAGAATGACAAAAACAGCATTTCAGATCTTTTACAATGTACACTGGTTTGTCTATTAATGCCATCCCATCACACCCATTTTTTTTTTGTTTTTGTTTAAACCACCCATTTGTCTCATTAAAACAAAATTACGTGACTTTTTGGATGAACATGCTGGCATTTATTTAGTAAATGTGTTTCCCTTGTTGTTTATGCATATTGTTTTCTTATAGATTATAAAGTTTAACCAAATCAGTTGTGAAAATACAAGTCCTGCATGTGTATTTTCTAAATGTATGCACATCTGGGAGTTTTTTTCAATGTGATATAAAAGTGCATAAAAATAGAAGAATGAAAACAGAGCTATAGAAATTTAATGAAGGGTACTTTCCCAACCCGGTAGAGAAAGAGAACTGGCTGCACTAAACCAGCCAAAGAAAAAGAAATGTAACTAACAGAATAAAGTATAATAGCATATTTCTCTGAGATCCACTGCGGGACAATTAAAATTATATAAGGAACATATAAAATGAGTATCATGACTGTAGTTATTAGAATGAGATGAAACACTTTTCTTTTCATCTGGTTTTCCTCATTTTCTTTATTTCTCACCCCTG
The DNA here is from genome assembly GCF_052040795.2 of Danio rerio. Lineage (NCBI taxonomy): Eukaryota > Metazoa > Chordata > Actinopteri > Cypriniformes > Danionidae > Danio > Danio rerio. The sequence goes on from NC_141041.1 coordinate 9,934,509, forward strand.
GACCTGACAGCTTCAGAGCTCTGAGAACAGCCACAAGACAAAACAACTGAATTGAGAAGAAGACAAGGAACTGTATGAACACATAACCAAAGTACATCTCAATGAGAACCCAAAAAACAGTCACAACACTCATTACACATGAAATCAACCCTACCACCCAGACAATAACAGAGCAGATCACTTTATATCTGAGGGGTTTGTACTTCAGAAAGGTTACAGGATGAACTACTGCCAGGTAACGCTCAACACACATCAGACACTGAAACAGAGGACGACCAGTGACAATAAATCCATCCATAAAATTCACAATGAATGTGAGAACATTGTATTTAGAGGTAAAAAGAGCTAAAATGCTTTCTGCACATAAGAGTATCTCACAGACCGAGAGGTTGAGAGTGAAGTACTCTGTCCACAATCCATTGCCTGTTCCTCTCGCTATAAGCCAAATCACATAGAAATTGGTGGGAAAGCCAAACAGAATGCTGATAATCAGTGTTGCTGACATCACTGAAGTATCCAAATCCAACATAATAAAGCTGAAGACAATCGGATATGAAGAATTTGATCCAACAGAGAGGAAGTTTTGACTGGAACTGTTCATGTCTTCACTGAAAAAAAAAAAAAAAAAACGTGATAAATCAATGAGGTACAGAATAATTTCTGTATTGTAGGGCTGGGCGATTTGGCAAAAAAAAAAAAAAAAGTTTTTTTTATAAAGTTTGACCGATTCATGATTTCGATTTTTTTTTTTATTGTGTTACAAGTCTTCTCAAAACATTGCAACGACATGACTGAAGTAACATTCTCTTTAAAAGTAACTTGAAAAACCATCTGGTTAAAGAACATTGTATTTTTAATGGCAATGTCATACAAAAATCTGTCAAGGTGTAAATAAATGTCAAATTCATGAGTTAAATAGCGTTGCTGAAGATTTGACTAAGAAATATTTGTGTAAATATTGCACTTGCAGGAATACAGAGGTAATCCATGGCGCTGCGTGGTGCTGCGCGGCGCGTCACCGAGAGGCGCTTCTGGTGTGCTTCCTGCTTCATACAGAGAGTGAACCAAAGCGCATTGGTGCCATTATAATGTAATAATATATATATATATATATATATATATATATATATATATATATATATATATATATATATATATATATTTTTTTTTTTTTTTTAAATCGCGATTTCTCGATTTGATTCAAAATTAAATCGTCTTAAAATGTAAATTCGAATTATCGAAAAAATCTGAAAAATCACCCAGCCCTACTGTATTGATTTAAATATTTGGTAATGCTTTATAATATCCTCACACTATAAATTAGTAATTAAGCATTACCTAAAAGCAGTGGTGGAAAGAGTACTGAAAATCATACTTTAGTAAAAGTACCATTACTTGCCTAAACCCGAGTACAAGTAGAGTAAAAGTATCTGTTGTAAATATTACTCAAAGTATGAGTAAATGGTAGACCTTTCAAAAGGACTGAAGAGTAGTGAGTATTACGCTGTGAAAAACTGATGCATTTACATGTAATTTGTGGATGTGTGTAAACATAACATTCTGTAGTGCATTTAGCAGGCACACAATGTCATAAGACGTTACTAATTGGTTAGATTTGGGTTGTGGCGTCAAGTGACTGAAATTTAATGTCTAGCTAACGTCTAAGAACGGTATTTTGATGTCCAATTACAGCGTCAAATGACGTTGACATTTGGTTGATTTTAGGTTGTGTCGGAAAGTGACCAAAATCCAATGTGGAGCCAACATCTTACACCAACACCATATTGACATCAAATACTGACGTTTATTTGCCAAGTATGGTAAAATCCAACGTGATAAAGTCCACACAAGGTCAAGCTGTAACATTATTAGACATTAATATTTGGTTGATTTTAAGTTGGACATTTCTTATCCCCATTGACAAGAAAAAAAAAATGACCGCAGGTTGAAGTTACTGCACTAAAAAAGTACTTCAGGGAAAGTAAAAGTACACATTTTTAAAACTACTTAGTAAATAACAATTTCTGAGGAAAAACTACTGCTATTCAGTAATTTGAGTCTTTGTAATTTGTTACTTTACACCACTGGCTAATAGTTAAAACTTTACATGATAAGACATTAGTTTGCAGTTTATAACTAAGTGTTCTTGACGTAATAAAGTCGAAGGCCTTCGTTTAATCGATGGAACACATGTAGAGGTCTCTATGATTTTATTGTGTCTTCTCCATGAGCCACCTGAGGTTGGCTATGTGGTCTTTAGTGCCTCTTCTCTTCTGAAAATCAGCCTGTACATCTGACAAGACCTCTACATGTGTTTCATTGATTGCACAAAGGCCTCCGACTGTACTGGACATGAAAAGTTGTGGACCTGCCACCTAGAACTAGAACTCCAGCTCATCAGATCGCTTTATGTGAATTAAGAAGCCACAGTGAAAACTTCGTATGGTGATACAGAGTGAAATTTGGGAACAAAATAAACAGGGGGGCTAATAATCATGACTTCAACCGTATAATGCACACCTTCTGTGTTTTCACTTATTGCGTTTGGTGTTGTCACGTGGGGTTGTTTTTCCATGTGCGTTTGTTGTGGTCCATCGGTTTGTTGTGGTCATGAGCATAAAATTGTATGAGCATAAGTGAGTAGGATAAACTTTTTATTTGATAAGAAAAGATGCTCATAAACTACGATGGAAACACTTTTACCGCATAAATTTCAGTATGCGCATAAAGAGGTGATATGATTCTGTTATAAGAGATCATATGATGATGAAAATGTGTGAACAAACCAGCAGGCTGAGCACACTGTAAAACATCTGGGGCCTCATGTACGAAGACTTGCGTGGAAATCATACTAAAACATTGCGTACGCACAAAGCTGTAAATGTGCGTACGCAGAAAAAAATTCAGATGTATGAAACACTGCGTACGGCGAATCTCACGCATATTCTTTTGTACATCCGAATGAACGTGAAACTGAGCGCAACATGCACGAGCACAAAACCCCTCCCTGCCTCCTCCCCCGTATGAATATGCTAATGACTATGCTAATGGGAAAACCCAACGAAAAAGCAATGGCAAAAGCAAGCAAAAAGAGAAACTTTGAACAGAATGTGAATTGGAGGTGCTGCTTTCGGAGGTAGACCGGAGAAAAGCGGTGTTATTTGCTAGTTTGTTCTCCGGAATTAACAACAAAAAGAAAAAAATAGAGTGGGAGAGTTTAGCTGATGCGGTTAACACAGTTGGGTCTGAACATCGCACTGAGTGCATTAGAGATAGAAATAGTGTGGTTTATATCTGTAAAATGTTGCAGTACCCTTACCAGTCTCAGTGGCGCACCTTGTAAGACGCATGTGATCATGAATAGTTCCGTTCGAGCATGAACTCGGCTCGAATCCATCGTCTGATGAATTCTTTCTTGTTTTTTCCCCCGCTACATATCAGATTTTGCCAACTATTTATCACGAGAAAGACAAGTAGGAATCATCAATAAGTTCATATCAATAAGCATCATATTTTATTTGCATATTTATTGAATGGAAATGTTTCTGATTCACGCATGCAAATTCATCTTCAGATAGTGTCTTTATAGCAATGTGCGTGCGGTAGATCGCTCAGATTACATTGGGAAAACAGGCGACTGCTGCAAATTGTGCTTTAATGTTTAACTGGTCAAATGTATGGTATGGAAACCTTATATACCTGCTGAACCCGTCTCATACAGCTGCCATTGCAAGGCTCAGACACTTTGTAGAGAGGAATTTAACACAACTGCCTCTAGGAGTCGCCAATGGAAATAAAACAGACACGCACAAAAAATGTGCGTACGCCTGCTAGAAAGCTGCCGTGAACCTGCGCACATTCCCACGTTCAGTTCATTGTTAGTAAATCCAAACGTGAGCGATTCTGAGCGTGAAACCTGGCGTACGCAAAGTTTTTGTGCGTACGCAGCGTTGATACATGAGGCCCCTGAACTGTTGTTTTGGCCATTCTAAAAACGCCGTAACCATTTTAGTATTAGTGTTATTATATGATTAATGACCTCCAGAAGCAAGAGCGTCTGTGCTCAGCATCTGACACCTTCAAATGCCACCGCATGTTCACGGCGTGTCAGGATTGCCTTCTGAGGCGCAATTCATTTATTAGATAAAGAAAAGATTGGGGCAGCTTCTCCTACTGCAGCAAATTTCATTTTTACTGTTGATATTTGGCACCAGTTAATCAGGAAGTGACAATTTTGCTCGCTTTGACCTGTTGGATGGAAACGCTGCTTTATTCGCACGTCTTTTATGCGATAATCCAGTTTTGCGCATAAAGTTCATTTGCATTTTTACATGGAAACATAGCTAATGTCAGTTTGTTGTGTTTTTTTTTTTTTTTTTTACTCTCTGTCAGGAGTTTCGGTGGCTGTGTGCGACAGATTTTCCTGTGCTATGATATCCGATGGACTTTCCAGTTCTCATTCCGGCAGCGACTATTGTCATTAGAATTGCCATTGTCTTTGCAATTGCTTCATAAATAAACTACACTTGCAATTAGATTATTTTGTTGACTTTTCTTTTCCTCTGCGTGACAATATATTGATAATAGTATGCTCATACTACTGTATGTTAACGATTCATTTTACTACTAAATGATAAGTAATAAATAGTATTGCAGTATTGAAAAAGTAGTAGTTTTTAAGATAATTTCTAATGAGTAATCAATTCATTATTAAACTATTAAAATCAACATTAATATTATTCAGCCATATAATAATAGTTCAAATTAAAATGAGAGTTTTTTGAGGGGCACAACTTAATTGTTTAATGTTCTTAATTGTTTTACGTTTGTAAATACAAATCAGTCAACCTAATTCCTTATTGCTGTTACAGTGTACTATGTATGTTAAACATGATTTATTAACACAACGTCATGCAGTTTTGTAACCAAATCTAAAGCGAGTACAATTTATGCTTTATAAATTGAATATATATATATATATATATATATATATATATATATATATATATATATATATATATATATACTATTTAGTGAACTGTGGATTCTTTTTATATTTAGATAAGATAGGAAAGATTCATTTTTCATTTGAAACTGTTTCATTTGTATATCTTGAAGTTATATTTTTTCTTTTTATGAAACACTCGGTAGTTTATTACCTCTGTTTATAATTTAACTAAGCCTTTAATTGTCATTTATAAGGGATTTATAAATCATAAATAGTCCTTACTTTAGATCAGTCACAAAACGACATGAAGTTCTGTTAATGGAGCATTCATTATTCATTAGTATTCATTATATGTCTGAATAATAAAATATAGAAATTTTGATGTTAATAGTATTTTTAATAATTTACTTACTCATATTAAATTATTCTAAACCATCTACTACTCTTAAACAGCTGATTTGTAAATAATGCAATACTAAATTTAGTAATGCAAAAAATGTCATTAACAAATTATGAAAACACAATCATTAAGCACATTATATATGTGCTTCTAAATCAAGAACACAGCGTTTGTCGTGTAATTATAAACAGCTTACTAATGTTAAGTTAATAGTTATGACAAATGAACTATTTGCTATTGCTTAATCCATTATTCGAGGTGTGGGGTTACTATAATGTTTCTGATAAGGAAGCCAAAATAAGCAACTTACATCTGCTCAGTCATCTGTAGGGATTGTACGAGTCATTCTTTTTAAAAAATAAATGAAAGATCAAAGAGAGATATCTGCAGTCAGCTACATTATCAGCAGTCCAAGCTGTTGTGTAAAGTGGTGAAATTTAGCATGTGTCCAGAAACTCTCAAATGTAATTATGCAAAGTGCATCATATTTGCTTATGTTCCCTTAGAGTGCTATTCTTGCGGTTTTCACATTTTAAATGAATATACAAGACTGTCTTTCACTATTGACCTTGTTCTTTTACTTAAACGTGTACGCAGCCGTTAGAACCTCGTAATTTTCAGTCTCATTCACTTCTATTGATCTATCTATTGATTTGTAGCCAACAAAATAGCTTTTTATGCCGCTTGATGTTGCCAACTGTCTTTTTAAAATTATATATTATACAAGTCTATATGCAAGTCTACATACAGAGTAGGGTAATTAGGCAAGTTATTGTATAACGATGGTTTGTTCTGTAGACTATCGGAAAAAATGACGCCCCAGAGTGCCTTAGCGCCCCACTAGTGCTGATATACAGCCATATCACACTGCTACTCATGTGATATTGCATTTATACAACAGTTCGACGGCACAATCTTGTACATAAAAAAGAAAATCAAACACAGAGAGTCTAAAACCCTTTTGTGTTATTTTCTTCCGCCATTCATTCACATCTGCAGCTGACGTCAGAACAGCAGAAGCTGTTACTACTTAACCAATGTCACTTTAGAGCTAGTGTTTGAATTATTCCCTACAGCGTAATGTGAAGCGGCGCTTCTGGTGTGTGACCCCCTTAAGGTGACCACAAAACAGCTGATTCTGGTCACATTTTAAGATTATAAGGCTGAACGTGACATGAAATGTCATCCGCCTACAGAGATTTCTCCCTACAGTCTATTACAGTCTACAGTAGTTCTCTGTTCCCGCCGGTATTGTGATGGGTGCCAGGTGTCCCAGGTGTTTACACAGAGACTTTAGGGAATTAAAAAAAAGGAGGCAGAAACTAAATATTTATTTATACAACAGTTCTGTCTGGTTCTCAAATCTGATTGGCTGATAGCCGTGCGATATTCTGCAATATCAGAACTCCTACAGCCTCTTTACCCTTTGTGTACTCCACCCACATACAAGCCCCTTTCACACATACAGACCTTTCCGGAAAATTGCCGGCAATTTTCCAGAAAGCTTGTATGTGTGAACAGGTCCTTTTTGAAAATACCGGTAAATTCGTTCTGGCTATTTTCCGGAAAGAGAAGTTGTAACATTACCGGCAATTTGCCGGAATGCTGCGCTGTGTGAATGCAGAAGGAAGATTCCCGTAATAAGCGCGTGCACGTCTAGAACGTGCTGACGTGAGACGTCTGCTTTAGCCAATCACAACAGTCAGACGCATTTACATCCGCGCGGTTTGGGAGGATAAAAGCCTTTGAATATTTTTCCAGACACATTTAGCTGCTAGAAGTTAGTCAGATCACGTTTATATGTTCTTCTTAACGCCAACTGTGTAAATAATCATCGATGAGATGCTTATGATAAGCCGTTGTTTGTTTACCTTCAAGCTTTGCGTGTGCCTGTGAAACAGCCTGTGAGCACCTGCACACGCACATAATATGAACATCTCGACATGCGAAAGTGATCCTGCGAAGGTTGTTCACAATATTGATCATCCACAGAGTTTGTAATTTAGTCAAATGTTTACAAATACAAGCGCAGCCGTTTAAAGCTCATTTCTGGTTAATGATGTCAGAATTTACCGGTATTTTGGAATGGATGTGTGAATGCTCTTTTCCGGAAAATTTCCGTAACGTCCTCGCCTGTGTGAACAGCGCTTTTTTGAATATTCCGGTAAAGTCGTTCCGGAAATTTTCCGGATATTTACCGGTATCACTGTGTGAAAGGGGCTACAGTCAGCAAAAAGCAGACACTACAGATTTAAAGTTTAAAAGATGCACGCTCAACTGTTTAACTGTCAGCTTATGATTTGAATCTGGAAGAAAGTAGTTCCTCATACAAAAGCGTTTTTGAGACTCTCCATGTTTGATTTTGTTTTTATATACACAATTATGCCGTCAAACTGTTGTATAAACGCAATATCACACTCGTAGCAGTGCGATATGGCTGCCAACGCACACCTCCCACCAGTGCCGATATACAGCCATATCGCACTGCTACTCGTGTGATATTGCTCATATATATAATTTTTTTTATTAATTAAATTTATTATTAAAGTAAAGAACAAACCATTTATTATAGCCATACATTGTAAAAAAAAAAAAGTTCTTGATTGCCTAACTTTTACAAGCTGAATTAACTTAACCTTATGAG
>NC_141041.1:10122500-10147500 GCF_052040795.2 Danio rerio
TTCTGAAAGAGAAAAAAAAATCTATTTTCATGTAAAAAAAAAAAAAAAAAACATTGAACATGTACAGCACATTATTTTTGTTTATAATATGACATATTCCACAAAAAAAACTGCTTATTCTTTGTCTGTGGAGAAAAATAGTCAATTGTGTCCAGCTATAAACGTGTTTACTGTATATTAGGATGTCATTTTCATCCGTTACATGCCTATTGACTCAAGACTGAAAGTATTCACCAAACAACATTAGAAAAACATTCATCTACTGACCATTAACTTTGATACTATAGCAGACAGTAAATAATTTCTGCCTTATTTGATTATACTTTTCATAAATGTAAACTGGCCAATGCAGGTGCAACTCTTTTAACATCTGCTGTGCAAATGTTTTAGAGTGTCATAGCATTTGTTTTTGTTGCAAATCATGTCTTTTTTTTTTTTGTTGATAAAGATCAGACCCTGGGTGAGGTGTGTGGAGATTTACTTTTACTTTCAATGCTTAAGTACATTAAATAAAAATAAAAAATGTGTTCAGAGCAGCGTTCAGAGTAGACGCGGAAAAAGCATCAATCGCGAGTGAATTACATGTTAAGTCAATGCAAAGACACAAATAGACATCCTGCGGCGCGATACAAGAACAAAGCGGCGCAAGTTGAGCGTTTTGAACTTTATCTTGTAGGGGCGTGATTATGACATAGCGCTGAAGGCCTCCATCATCCAGGTGTAGTTTCTGGGGGAGTTGATGAACTCAAAGAGCTGGGTGCACCTCTGAATGGATTTAGTTAACTCAGACAAGGCTCCCAATCCAATCTATGCTATTTTTTAGCCTTCATAAAGCACATAAACACAGCTATTCACTCCATAAAATCCATGTTAACCTTTTAGCAACGAAGCTAAAGTCATTGGGTAGACAGAAGCCCTGCCCATGACATGGATCCGTGTCTATTGTGAAGTGAATTTGACGTACGAATGAAGCGGATTTGACATGCAAATGAAGCGAGTAAACTAAAAATTGTCATGTATTACTTGAAAATTGCAGTATTTATCCACGCGTGCCGTGTCTGGTGTGAAAACAGCATAAACAATGACTATAACTTTTATCAAAGTCTTTTTCTAGTAAGATATCTGTACTTTTACTGAAGTATGACTTTCAAGTACTTTATACACCACTGCTAAGCACTCCATTTTTACAACTTTATATAAATACAGTATATTGCATGTGTCAAGAATACCCATTTTTCTTTTATGCCAAAAATGATCATACTGTTAAGATCCCGATCTATGAATTTATTTAGTAAATTTCTGTTTCTTTAAATATAAAACATGTCTACTGTAAATATATAAAAACTAGGTTGTTAATTAGTAGGGATGTAACGGTATCAGAATTTCACGGTACGGTAATACCTCGGTATTAATGTCACGGTACGGTATTTATTGAATCATTTACAGGAAAAAACAAAACTTATGAAAATACTCCAAAAAAGTGCCAAAAGTGTCAATGACATTCAAATTAGTCATCTATCTGTAAGCTGTGAAACAGGAACTTCAATTTTAATAACAAAAAAATATTAAACCATGTAAAAAAAATTAAGTTTCAATTTAGTATTGTTGAAAACTCATCACATTCAACATTTAATCACTCAGTCACTTAGATAGAGATGGGTTTAAAGGAAAATGATCATATAAATATAATCTGGTAAAAGCTTGTATCTCTGGGTATTTACAATGTCCCCTGCAATAGAAAAAACCCCTCTCATTTGGGACTGAGGTTTCTGGGACAAGAGAGATATGACTTGGCCCAGGTTGACAGCAGTGGGTAACGTTGTGCATTGTCTTTCCCCCACTTGAGAGGACAAACCATGAGTGAGATAGAGATCTCATGTCTGCATCAATCTGAACAGTGTGCTGTGTTTCTGCAGTCCCCATGACTGATTATTAGTCGTATTCCCCAACTTGCAGGCACGTGCACACACACAAGGCTCAACCTGTGCAGTGCACATGCCCTTTTTAGTCTTGGATAGAAAGTGCCCTTCCAAAATGATCAAAAGTGCCCCCGCGACGCAACATACCCTCCGTCCCCGCTTTACAGTACGCGCGCGACAACACAGCTGATAAGAACTCGCGCGACAACACCGCTATTCAGTACGCGCACGGCGACAACACCCGCTTTAGGGTTTTCCAGCGCTTTTTCATCCCCGCTTCTAGCAGCACACTCCATTTCCGCATTACTGGATCTATAGCGACAACAGACCGCAAGGGATTATGACCAAGCCTGGGCTGATGGGAATTGTAGTTTCCGGTACCTCCCGTTCGCTTCATTCGCCTGAGCAAATTTTCTCAGAAGACCTATAGTTTTACCGAGTCATGCGACTACGGTAATATCGAAAAAAATTAAGATTGCGGTATGACGGTATTTACAATACCGTTACATCCCTATTAATTAGTAATGTGCATTGATACGCACTTAATTTAGAAATTCAAATACAGAAGTTGTATCTCTATTAAAAATTGTTCAATCTTAACAAGCCACACATCAATGGAAAGCTTTTGTATTTCACGATCATATGGTGTAGTGGAGAGCGGGGCACAAAGCAACTTTTTTTTTTAATTTATTTTACCAACAGCATACAAGCCTCTTCAACAAGTAAGCATTGGTTGTATGATCACCAGACCTATGGTTTCTGTGCAGTATTGCCAAAAATGCTAGGAGTACAAATGTTACTATTTATCCCACCTGCGGGTTAAGTTATAACAGACTGAGGGTTAGTTGTAACACATGCTTAAACAGTCAGATTTCACACAATTAATTTAAATTCAGTTTATTTAAATAGTATATTTTCACAGTTCTTAACTCAATTTATTTCGTATTCTACATAGCACAACATGTTTATTTATTAGTCTATTAGGTATACGAATTTGTATTTATTTGCATTATTGTGCATTATTATTTGCATTATTAGCAATTACAATTTTTTTTCTATTAAATAGAATCATTAAAATACAGTTTGATATAAAAAGTTCTGAATATTATACTCAAAATTCAACAATTATTTTGTTAGTTTAATTGGTGTCCAACAATGTGTGGCTTATCTGTAACCCTGTTACAACTAGGCCTGTTGTGTTGTGTTTTTCTCAAAACTGGCTGGAAGTCACTAGCTACGTTTCCATCCACCTATTGTTATGCGCTTTCTGGATATGCTCATAAAAAAAAAAAATAACCGGTTGATGGAAACACCAAGATGGGCATACATTCTGAAAATCCAAATAAAAACAAACGAGCATAACTAAGCAGAATAAACGTTTTATTCAATAAGAAAAGATTTGCATAAACTGCGGAACACTTTCACTATACAGATTCCAATATACGCATTAAAAAAGTAATGTGATTTTATTATAAGAAATCATGTGATGATAAAAATGTGTGTGAATAAATAAACCAGCAGGCTGAGCACTGTAAAACATCTGAAATGTTGTTTTGGTCATTCTAAAACACCTTAACAGTTTCAGCATGTGTTAAATTATTAATGACCTTCAGCATCAATAGTGTCTGTGCTCCGCGTCTCACGCTTTCAAACACCACCTCGCGTTCATTGTGTGTCTAAATTGCCTTCTGAGGCGCAAGTCATTTATAAAATGAAGAAAAGATTCACACAGTATCACCTACCACGCCAATTTCTGTTTTTACTGTTGATATTTGGCACGAGTTAATCAGAAAGGGACTATTTTGTTCGCTTTGACTCATTAGATGGAAACTGCATTATTTGCACATCTTTTTGAGTGATAATCCAGTTTTGCGCATAAAGTTACTTCACATTTTTGGATGGAAACATAGCTACGTGTTTTTTTTTTTACATACTTCAAAACCTTTCCATCTAGAAGACGTTAATCAAAATTATATAAGATTTTTCTTGCGAAGTTTCACAGATTTTATTTTTTTTTTATAAATAGAGTATAATAAAAATACTTTTATGCTAGAAATATGGTTTCTCCTGTGTTTCTCATCCAAATTTCTCTGAACTTATTTCAATAATTAGCAGGAAAACGTCTGCGGACACTGAGGCTAAAACCTCAGAAGCATGTCATGGTTCACCCTGAGCAAACCCTTAAAACTCGGTTATATTTAATATATAACTCCCCTATAAATATCGATAAAATAAAATAAAATAAAATTGTGGTCACAAAGGACACAAAGCGACAAATAATAATAATAATAATAATAACAAGTAAAATAAAAATCGCACAGACTATATTATGAGACAAGCATAATAAATAGCATAACTAGTCATCTATTGTCAGATATTTTCAAAAGCACATCATAGAAGGAGAAAGAAAAATTGCAAAAAGAAAAATAGTTACTTACAAGTTTTCAAGGAAAATAGATCTGAAATAATAAAAAGTAAGTTTATGAAAAGCAAGGGCGAGAGAGTTTTCCAGTGCGCTGCAGATAAAGAACTGGCTGAACAAAACCAGCCAGTGTACTACAAATAGAACTAAATGTAAACAGCTGTGAATAGTAATGCTGTGTCAGAATGTAAGTCAATCCTGTGACAATAAATGGCATATAGATACTAATCAAAGTCACTGTAGTAATTAGAATGACAACAAACGCTCTTCTCTTCATGTGGTTTTCCTCTTTCTCTCTCGTTTTCTCTCTTGGTCCTGACTGCTTCAGAGCTCTGAGAACAGCCACAAGACAAAACAGCTGGATGGAGATGAAGATGAAGAACTGCAGTGAAAAGAAGCATGCGTATATATAAAATAACTGCATAATAAACATGCAGCACAAGCAGCAGCCAAGAGTGATCATCCAAGCTGCAGCGCAGCAGATCAATCTATATCTGAGAGGTTTGTACTTTAGAAATGTTACAGGATGAACAACTGCCAGGTAACGCTCAACACACATCAGACACTGAAACAGAGGACGACCGGTGACGACAAATCCAACTATGAACTGTATTAATGTCGTGAGAGGTGGAATTACAACATGATTATCAAGTACAGCCAACAAAGAATTCACACAGGTAGCAATATCACACACAGCGACATTAAGGATGAAGAACTCTGAAGCAACTCCACTTCCTGTGATAATGAGCCATATAATATAGGAGTGTGTCGGAAGACCGACAATCAAATTGACACATAAGACACAAATATTCAGACTGTCCAGTCGGCCAGTAGAATGAGTTGTGGAGTTTGAAGATGCTTGCGCTGTGGTGAAATTCATCCTCTGAGCTCAGGAAATCACAAATGAATTATTATTGATGACGCAAGTGCGATCTACAAGAATCAAGAAAAGTAAAATGTGTTTGAGACTAAAAGACTAGAATTAGAAAACAACAAAAACAATTGTTGAGGCAAAATAAAAAAAACAACATATAGAGGCAAAATAAATCGCAATACCTGTGCCTCCTGATCTTGAAAATAGAGAGATGGGAGAAATATCCGGTCTGTACAAGAAACTGAACATTATTTTCAACATCAACAAACAGTCCCGAGCTTCATGTTGTATAATGACATGAATTAATCTAAAGCATGTCACATATAACAACAGCTATGCAAATACAAAAAAGGGTGCACGCTTGTCACGTATGCCTTGTCATATATATATATATATATATATATATATATATATATATATATATATATATATATATATATATATATATATATAAAATTAATATATATTAATTTTTTTTTTCTTTTTTGAATATTTCCCAAATTATGTTTAACAGAGCGAAGAAATTTTCACAGTATGTTTGATATTATTTTTTCTTCTAGAGAAAGTCTTTTTTTGTTATATTTCGGCTAGAATAAAAGCAGTTTTACATTTTTAGAACACAATTTTCCTCTTTCAAGCTATTTTTTTTTTTGATAGTCTTCAGAACAAACCATCATTATACAATAACGCCTAATTACACTAACATGCCTAGTTAACCTAATTAACCTAATGAAGCCTTCAAATGTCACTTTAAGCTGTATAGAAGTGTCTTGAAAAATATATAGTCAAATATTATTTACTGTCATCATGGCAAAGATACAATAAATCAGTTATTAAAACTATTATGTTTAGAAATGTGTTGAAAAAAATCTGCTCTCTGTTAAACAGAAAGTGGGGAAATTGGAGTGGGTGGGGCGGGTGGTGATGTAATAATTCTGACTTCAACTGTGCACACACGCACATGCGCGCACACACACACACACACACACACACACACACACACACACACACACACACACACACACACACACACACACATATCAAAAATAACCTGAAACCATTTAAAGTTCTTACTTGTCACCACAAACTGGATTTCACTATTTTACTCCTAATTTTATAGCAAATGTGTAACTTTATTTGTAACTTTATTACTTTGTTACAACAAACTAAATGTAGATAATTTGAGAAACCATTAGTTCATATACAGTTATCTAGAATTACATTATATATAATTATTCAGTAAGTTCACTCAACTGAACTCAATATTTTTAAGTTTTGTACTTCAATGTGTAAGTCAACCTAATCCCTTTGACTGCTTGATAACATTGTTGTTGTTTATAATAATACAAACTTTAGTTGTCTAAGCATATAATTATGTAATAGATTTAGTAACATAATCTGGCATTTTTGTTTATTTTAACTGGAGATTAATGTGTTTTGGCAAAGCAAAAAAAAAAATAAATAAATCAACAATTATCTTAAATCTAGAAAAAAATTATATTTCAAAACATTTTACAGTTTAAAAAATACAGTCAGTCATATCAAATAACCTTCATAAATCTACAACTGGTCTGCAGTGGTACAGTACATCATTTTTTCTAATTTTGTTTCATAATTTGTCTAATTTTGATGAGCCTGTGCAAATTGTAGTCTCAGTTTCCTGTTCTTAGCTGACAGGGCTGGCACCCAGAGCTGACTGCTCCTGTAGCCCATCCGCCTCAAGGTTGGAGGTGTTGTGCATTCAGAGATGCTCTTCTGCATACCTTGATTGTAACGAGTGGTTGATTGAGTTACTGTTGCCTTTCTATCAACAGGAACCAGTCTGGACATTCTCCTTTGTTAATAGTGAATCTCGCTAAAGCAAAGACAGGAGAGTTTTCCAGCTCTGTGCAGGTAAAGAGCAGGCTGAACAAACCCACCAAGCATATAACTAATAAAACCAAAAGAATAAAGTTCCTTAATAAATCGATACAGGATAACAGAGAGGCCATGGATGGTCTGAGGGATGTATATAACACACGTTGTCAGAGTAGTTATCAGAATGATATAAAACGCTCGCCTCTTCATGTGGTTTTCCTCTTTCTCTCTCGTTCTCTCTCCTGGTCCTGACTGCTTCAGAGCTCTGAGAACAGCCACAAGACAAAACAACTGAATAAAGAGGAACAAGAGGAACTGTGCAGAGAAGAACCATGTATAAATATGAAGTAACGGCATAATAAACATGCAGCACAAGCAGGAGCCAAGAGTGATTATCCAGGCCACAGCAGAGCAGATCAGTCTATATCTGAGTGGTTTGTACTTCAGAAAGGTCACAGGATGAACCACTGCCAGGTAGCGCTCAACACACATCAGACACTGAAACAGAGGACGACCAGTGATGACAAGTCCAACTAGAAACTGTATCAGAGTTTTGAGATGTGAAAACAGACCATAAGCATCAAGTATAGCCAACAAAGACGTCACACAAGTAGCAATATCACACAAGGAGACATTAAGGATGAAGAACTCTGAAGTAAGTCCACCTCCTGTGATGATGAGCCATATAACAAAGGAGTGTGTAGGAAGACCGACAATTAAATTGATGGATAGCATACACATATGCAGACTATCTGGTAGACCAGTTGAATAAGTTGTGAAGTTTGAAGATGCTTGCGTTGTGGTGCAATTCATCCTCTCAGCTCAGGAAATCAAAAATGAATTACTAATGATGACGGAAGTGCGATCTACAGCAATTTAGAGAGATAAATGTATTTCAGATTAGAAGTAGAAAAGCCTATTAAGGCAAAATAATCTGAATACCTTTG
Source organism: Danio rerio (assembly GCF_052040795.2). Classification (NCBI taxonomy): domain Eukaryota; kingdom Metazoa; phylum Chordata; class Actinopteri; order Cypriniformes; family Danionidae; genus Danio; species Danio rerio. The sequence continues at coordinate 10,130,520 of NC_141041.1, forward strand.
GCTCCTGATGATACGCATGTCTTGCGATGGGAAATAGTAAGCCTCTACAAGAAACTGAACATTCTTTTTAACATCAACAAACAGTCCTTAGCAAATCCATCTGGAGCACAAGCTTCATGTTGTATAATGACAGACTGGCGGACAGACTTTGGTAATCACAAGAATATATACTGCATGTGCATGAGTTATCTTATATCACATAAAACATCAGAAAGGCAAATATTGCAGAAAGACTAATAAATAAATTGGTATTAATGAAATAAATTGACAGTTTAAGTACATCTTGTTGCACAATAATGCAAACTTTTGTATCGACTTTAACTTGAGATTTAGCTTTATTAATTTTGCCAAAGCAACATTTGATTTACCAAAAAAAATGTGTGTTATGTAATCTACTTTTTACAGTTTAAAAAAAAAAAAAAAAAACAGTCATCTTAAATAACCTACATAAATCTACAATTGGCCTGCACAGGTGCAACACATCTGCTATGCAAAGTGATAAATATTACAAAGTCAACAATATTAGCTCTCCTATCATATTTCCCAGGTGATGTTAAACAGAGCAAGGACATGTTCACAGTATTTCCGATAATAATGTATATTATTTTCTTCTGGGATTTCATTTAGTTTAGCTGGAATAAAAGCAATTAAAATAAATTAAGATCAACATTATACAGGTTTTATATATTTTTTTCAGTTCAGAACAAACCACTGTTAACCAATAACTTGCATAACTATACAAACATCTCTAGTTAACACAATACTCCCGGCACAATAAGGCACAAGACATGTTTCCACGTTGTGTTGTTAGTTTCAGACCAGCGTAACTCTAATTTTCCTATTTTCTGCCATGTTGTTTAAATAGAAACACCCATGAGTCCACAAAGTGGCACAAATGGATTTGCTGTCAAGAAAAGAGGTGTGTTAAGGCGCATTGTTGGCACATTGCTGTAAGGAGGAACTAAAGTAGACTGCTCAATAGACCACCTGAGAGCAGGTCTAAAGTCCAACCAGAGCGTGTCAGTTGTGCGCCTTTTCAGCTTATTCATGACAATTTGCTTATGTATAATGTTATTTATATTAGCAGTATTGTATAATATATGCATATTTATATTTGTTTTATTAAAAAAAAAAAAAAAAAAAAAAGCTTAGACTTGTCCACCTGTCAGGTTTTTGACCATGTGGACCATAAGAGTAGGACATGTCTTTGGAAATAACTCAGTTTTTTGACCACACTTTATTATTATTGTTCATTTTTTTGTTTGCTGGAAATTAGAACCTCACATTAAAAATAGTTTTGAAACAAATATTTGTGCTTGACAAACAAAATGAATTATGTAGGCTAATTGATGTCTTCAGTGGAGGACGCACAACACCCTTTTCTTATCCATGAAAGTGAGAAAGTAAAAGTAAAGACTGAATAGAGAAGGCTCATTATCCTCGTGCCTAGTCTTTAAATTGACCTTGAAGCTGAATATTAGCATCAGGTATAAAAAGTAGAAAAATAGCATGTACTGACAACAAAAGCAAAGACAAAATAAAATAGTCATTAAAACTAGACTGTATAATGTGTTGGGGAAAAAAAAAATCTCATTAAGTGACATTTGGGATTTTATAATAATAATAATAATAATAATAATAATAATAATAATAATAAGAAGAAGAAGAAGAAGAAGAAGAAGAAGAAGAAGAAAAAGAAGAAAAAGAAGAATTAATATTATAATAATATTGATTTCAACTAGGCATGGGCCAGTATAAGATTTTGACAGTATGATAACTTTGCATAAAAATATCACGGTATCACATATTGTGATTACTGCTCTAAAATATATTCTTCTTAAATATCTGGGTAAAAACAGAGCTTCTGCAGATTTCATTACGTCAAATTAAAGACTTTTTAAGACCATTATGAATGAAATTTCAGACTTTCATATGGCAAAACGCTTATAATTTTCAGTAATAACCAGTGGATTTTTAAATTTTTTTACTTGCCCCATTAAAATTACAAATGTTGGTTTTACAGATTGGACATATTTTTTACATGAACATTTAGTGAAAATGAAGAGCTGTTTAAAAATATTTAAGGCCCACAACAGCATATTAAAGTAAATTTAAGTGAGGAGAGCCTGAAAAAACTACAACTTTTTTTCCCCTTTGAACACAATAGATTTTATTTTGAGCAACATTTATATGTCTGGAACATGTCAGGCCAAATAATAAAAAATAAATCACTGACTTCTGCTATCGTTAGTGGTTCAAAAATACAGATTTCTTTACAATGTAAAATGGCATTTTTGTAGATTTTTTCTAATGGAGATACTTTTGTCCTAGAAAAAAAAACAAAAACTAAATAAATAAAATTAATTACAAAACATTTTGGAGGTTTTAAAACCTTGACTGTATACCTTAAAAACAGTTATTGTCCCATGCCTAATTTGAACTCAGTATATATATATATATATATATATATATATATATATATATATATATATATATATATATATATATATATATATATATATATATATATATATGCACAAGCATCTCTAAGGTTCACAGAGAATGGTCCAAAAAAGAGAAAATATCCAGTGAGCGGCAGTTCTGCCTTGTTGAGTTCAGAGAAGAATGTCCAGACTGGTTCCAGCTGATAGAAAGGCATCAGTAACTCAAATAACCACTCGTTACACCCGAGGTATGCAGAAGTGCTTCTCTGAATACACAACACCTCCAACCTAGAGGCGGATGGGCTACAGCAGTAGAAGATCACACAGGGTGCTACTCATGTCAGCTAAGAACAGGAAACTGAGGCTACAATTTGCACAGGCTCACCAAAATTGGACAATAGAAGATTGGAAAAATGTTGCCTGGTCTGACGAGTCTTGGTTTCTGCTGCGACATTCGGATGGTAGGGTCAGAATTTGGCATCAACAACATGAAAGCATGGATCTATTCTGCCTTGTATCAATAGATCAGGCTGGTGGTGGTGTAATGGTGAAGGGGATATTTTCTTAGCACACTGCCCATTAGTACCAATTGAGCATCGTGTTAACACCATAGCCTAGCTAAGTATTGTTGCTGACCATGTCCATCTCTTTATGACCACAGCATACCCATCTTCTGATGGCAACTTCCAGCAGCTAAATGCACCATGCTAAAAAAAGTGAATAATTTCAGATTGGTTTCTTGAATATGACAGTGAGTTCACTGTACTCAAATGACCTCCAGAATCACCAGATCTCAATCCAATAGAGCACCTTTGGTATGTGGTAGAACAGGAGATTCACATTATGGATGTGCAGCTGACAAATCTGCAGCAACTGCGTAATGATATCATGTCAAATTGGACATAAATCTCTCCATCTCTGAGGGATATTTCCAGACCCTTGTTGAATCTATGCCATGAAGGATTAGGCAGTTATGTTTTAGCAATTAGACAACTATCTCAAACAAACATAAAAAAACTATATGATTTTTGGACAGCAAAGATGGGAGAGTTTTCCGACTCTGTGCAGGTAAAGAACAGGCTGAACAAAACCCCCAAACACATAACAAATAAAACCAAAAGAAAAAAGTTCCTTAATTAATTTTGACGTCACAATAACAGAGAGGCCATAGATTATCATTGGGATGTATATAACACACATTGTCAGAGTAGTTATCAGGATAAGGTAAAACACTCTTCTCTTCATGTGGTTTTCCTCTTTCTCTCTAGCTCTCTCTCCTGGTCCTGACTGCTTCAGAGCTCTGAGAACAGCCACAAGACAAAACAACTGGATGGAGAGAAGAATGAAAAAATGTGGGGCGAAGAACCAAGTATATACAAAAATGTAATTTAACATAAAACAAAACATGCCACACAAACAAGAACCAATAATAATAATCCAGACGACAACACAGCAGATCACTCTATATCTGAAAGGTTTGTACTTCAGAAAGGTTACAGGATGAAGCACCGCCAGGTAACGCTCAACACACATCAGACACTGAAACAGAGGACGACCGGTGACAATAAGTCCTAATAAAAACCATATTAATGCTGCCAGATGTAAAAACGGAAACCAACTATTAAGTATAAACAGCAAACAATTCAGACAGACACCAATCTCACAAACAGACAGGTTGAGGTTGAAAAACTCTGATGCAACTCCACTTTGTGTTCTTCTGATGATGAGCCATAAAACATAAGAGTGTGTTGGAAAACCGAACAGAAAATTAATGCCGTACAGATAAATGTCCATGTTCTCTCCAGAGAGTTCAGGTGAAGTAAAGGTCCCTGTAGAGTTACTCATCTTCTCTGTGTTTGCCTTCTCAGTTCAAAAACTCAAAATATGGAAGCTGTGAGCAACAGCAAGAAAGAAGTCAAATCAGACTGAATGGGAATTTTTAGAGGTTTTTAAACTGTTCAGTTCCACACAATTACATAAAATAGAAACATTTGTATAGTAAATACAAAATATACATTTACTACAATGGTCATTTTATACAACACAATATATACGCAAATTAATAGAAAACAGAATCTAACATATAACTTCATAATGCAAAGTGGTTGTTTTAATTGAAAACCGCAACTACAAAAAGACTTACTTACTTAGTCTATGTTTGTATGGAAATTATACAGAATAATTTTATTTCGCTTAAAAAGCTCACACATATAACAAGTAAATCTCAAAAGTCACCTATAAAGTGAACATATGCACATGTGGTGCTGCATTTTATACTGCCGTCACACGACTTGTACATGAATCAAATATGAAAATATTACAAACCCATAGAAGCTTAATCAAAAAGATGGACAACCCCATGAGAAAATGCAGTAAATCATTTTAGATCTATTTGCATGTTGAACTATGACAATATAATGTACTTTAATACTAATTGGTCTCTCTTTTTTTTGGTTATGTAGTGATAATATTATGTATGAACAATAATAAGGGTAAAAAAACCTATGAAAATATTTAAAGGGTCATATTTAAAAGAAATTTTGAAAGAAATGTATATTTTAACAGTGTTGTGAGTTTTAAAATTAAACTCTTTCAAAAAATGTGCAAAAAAAGTTTTATAATCTTATTTAATTTAGTAAGTACAAAAAAAAAAAAGTCTTAAAAATTTATAAAACAAATACATAAATTAAAAAAAATTTCTGGACTGCACAAGTGCAAGTCATTAGCCCCTTTCAGACAGTGAAAATTTCGGGAATGGCTTTACCTGTAAATAAAAATAAATAAAAAAACGCTGTTCAGCGAAGGCACAGACATTCCAGAATTTTTCCGGAAAAGACCACTTACACATTCATTCTAAAACACTGGTAAATTCTGGCATCATTAAAGGGCCATGAAACCCCCTCGCGTGTTATTCCGGTCACTAAATGCGGTAAAAACCCTACACGAGGTTAAAGTTTGGTTGTGGTGCTAACGTGGTTACACTCTGTGCAATAGTTTGTTAGTTACGAACAAACTGAATAAACAAAGAGCACTGGTCGCTCACTTACCAAATCTGTAGAGACAGGACAATCACCAGCAACTAGAGCCGCGTCTTTATTAAGAGAATACTACAAACGAATCCAGATCTCAGTGTTAGCAGATCAGAACAGCTCTCAGGTAAATAATGTTCCTCCTTAGACACGTAAGTTATTGTTGTCGCGCGTCGCGTACACTGTTAATCCACACGTGACTGAGCTCTCACAGAGAGAAAATGAAAACGAAACTTAACTGCAGCAAACTATAAAAGCAACACTTCACGCTTGTTTTGCCAACACAACGTGGCGTCTTGTCCTGAAAACACGGTAATAGTAATGAATATTAATGAAGTTGCACAATAGAGCGCGCTGATTGGTTTGACCCAAGCCTTACTCATGCATTAATGTAACACACTGTAAGACGTAATAAGACTCACTCTGGCACAGGCGCCCAGTCTGCACGCTGGAATACACGCTATTATGTCATGACGGTGACGCAGCTTCAAAAATTCGTTTCAAACCGGAAGTACGAATTTGCTTGAAATAACGCAAAAACAACCAATTTACACTTTTTAGTGAAATATAGGTGTCCTAATAGTGTTTTTAGCAGTGTGGGACACATATACGACTGTCAACAGCTCAAAAAATGTGTTTTGGTGTTTCGTGACCCTTTAACCAGAAACGACCTCTAAATGGATGCGCTTGTATTTGGGGTCTGTCTTTTGTTGATGGCTTCACTTTTAAGCTTTAGCATTCATGTACAGTAGCTGCTTTTGTTCCAGTGTCACCCAGGCAGAAGCGCAAACCGCAGATAAATGTTTACACATTTGACAACATTACACATTCTGTGGATGGAGAAGTATTGAGAACAACTTTGATAAAAACATATAGAGGAACTAGTGCAGGGTGAAATGATAAGATCGCCACTTCGTCCCCCTGTGAGATCGCCGATACACTATACTATTGCATGGGGGCGCGGCAGTGTTATGTTTATTCATATATAACATTTTATTATTATATTTAACCATATCTAAACATATTTAAAAACCTTTCGCTTGATTTTTACAAAAAAAAAAAACTACTAATACTTCCCTTCTTAGACTTTGCAGACCTGAAACTTGCCTTTAGTACTTATTCATTGTTGCTCTTAGTTGTGTAAATTGCTTCCTTGTCCTCATTTGTAAGTCGCTTTGGATAAAAGCGTCTGCTAAATGACTAAATGTAAATGTAATTTTTTTAAACTTATTTAATAACCTACTGCATTTGCATTACATTTGATCTTGGATTTTAATTTAAACCAATGGAGGACTTGCTGCCCGCAAGTAGCTGTTTTTATGCAGTGGTTTCCCATGTTTTTGTTCAGTTGAACGAGTTGGGCTTAAGGTTCACAAAAGTTGTCATCAACATGTGTCAGATTTGTATTTCATAAGATCTTACACAATATAGCGCTTAGCATGTATCTATTGTTTTCTGATAAAAGTTTCATTTTAGACATGGCTGAGGCGAATAGCCTATATCTTTAATATCAAATAGCCTATTTGACCTACAAAACATTTCACTGAACTCATTAAAATGTTCTTTGACAAGTTATTAATAATCTGTTCAATAATTTTTTATAGCCAAAATTTATGGTAAAATGCAGATTGTAATTTAATTTAATATTGTGTTTTTAATAAAAACATGTCCTTGTTTATCATTCCATTGAATTAAACACAAATCAGACACGTGTGTATTCCGTGTATTTGAAGGAGCAGTCAATGTGTGCACTGAAAAAATATGCTATAGGCCACCTAAATATCATATTAAAAATTGTTATAGGTCACAGCTCTTGGCAATATCTTTGCCTATCAACGATACACGATGCTATTGTCACAACCCCAAGAGGAACACTTTCGCATGTAAAGATGTACATAATGTGCATGTGTGCTGGCGCTCACCAGCTGCTTCACGTGCACACACGTCAAGCAACTGAAGTAGAGCTTAAAGGTAAACAAACAGCGGTTTATTATTAGCATTTTATTGAAAATTTGTACACAGTTGGCATTAAGAAGAAACATAGAGACATTATCTGACTAACAACTCTAAAAGTGTCTGGAAAAATATTCAAAGGATTTTATTTTTCTAAACAGCGTGGATGTGAATGTGTCTGAATGTTTTCATTGGCTGGAGTGGACGTCTCACGTCAGTACGTTGTAATTGTGAATGCGCTCTTTTTCAGCAATTTTCCTTCTGTATTCACACAGGGCAGCATTCTAGCAAATTACCAAAATTTCTAAATTGAAGCACATCTTTTGTTTCCATCCGCCTTTTTTCATGTGCATTTCCAAAAAGTGCATAAAAATAGGTGCACGGAAACGTAGCTAATGATTCATTTTAATTATTTAGGCTGACATGTTTACTGCTCCAAAATAATGATTCCCAAGATAAAATATATTGTGTTTAAAGGGGGAAACATTTTAGTTTTTTATCCATATATTAAGAAAGAATATATTTTAGAGCAGTAAGTGCAATACCTTGAAACCCTGGTAATTTTATCCAAGATTATCATATTGTCAGAATCTTATACTGGCTTATGCCTTAACCATGAAACAGTGATATTTTTATCCAAGGTTATCACACAGTCACATTCTTATACCAGCCCATGTCTATGCGGGTGTGCTTGATTTATTTGTTTATTACCATTTTCACAAATAGATTATAAGGTGTTTTAATTACAAGCATTGAATATTGGCGGGTTACAGCCACGAACTACACCCCTGGTTACAGATTTCAAGCTTTCTTTAAAATATTTTCCCTTGAGTATAGGAAAAGAAACTCAGAGGTTTGAAACAAGTAAAGAGTGAGTAAATGATAATAAAAAGGTGTTCAGTTTTGTCATTAACAATCATTTTAAGATAAATTAAATGGTTTATGGACAGCAAAGACCTGAGAGTTTTCCGACTCTGTGCAGGTAAAGAACAGGCTGAACAAAACCACCAAACAAATAGCAAATAAAAACAAAAGAGAAAAGCTCCCTCATAAATCGCTGTAAAAAAATAACAGAGAGCCCAAAGATTATGAACGGAAAGTATATAACACACATTGTTAGAGTAGTTATCAGAATGAGAAAAAACGCTCTTCTCTTCATGTGGTTTTCCTCTTTCTCTCTCATTCTCTCTCCTGGTCCTGACTGCTTCAGAGTTCTGAGAACAGCCACAAGACAAAACAACTGGACAGAGAGGAAGAGGAGGAACTGTGGAAAGAAGAACCATGTATATAAAAAATAGTTTAAAATATGACAATACATGCTGCACAAACAAGAACCAAGAATAATCATCCAGGCCACAGCGCAGCAGATCAGTCTATATCTGAGAGGTTTGTACTTCAGAAAGGTTACAGGATGAACCACCGCCAAGTAACGCTCAACACACATCAGACACTGAAACAGAGGACGGCCGGTGACGCCTACTCCTTCTAAAAACCATACTAATGATTTCATGTGTGACAATGAAAAGCAACTACTAATTATATACAGCAAACAGTTCAGACAACTAGCAATCTCAGAAACAGTCAGGTTAAGGTTGAAGAATTCTGACGCGACTCCATTTTGTGTTCCTCTGATGATGAGCCATAAAACATAGGAGTGTGTCGGGAAACCAAACAGCAAATCGATGCCGAACAGATAAATGTCTAACCCAAATTTGTTTGTAGAGGCTTCAGGTGCGGTGAGGTTCCCTGTAGAGTTATTCATCTTCTCTGTGTTTGTCTTTGAAGTACAAAAGGAAGTACAAAAAAAATTATTATAATAAATATGTGAAAAAATATGGAAGCTGTGAGCTGTGAATAGAAAACAGAATATAACATTAAAAGACTTCATAACATCAAAAAGCTATTTTTTTTTTTAAATTACAACAACAAAAAGAAACTTTTACTTACAGTCTATGTTTGTATGGAGATTCAATATAAATTGACTTTATTTCCCTTCAACTTTTGTCATAAGCTTTAAAATCGATCACAAATAACAAGTAAATCAAGAGTCTTGACTCAAGAGTTACCTAAAGAGTGAATGTCTGCACGAATCTGTGCTGCATTTTACACTGCTGTCAAAAGATTATATGTGTGAATCAGATATGAAAATATTATAAACAAATACAAGCGTCAAAAAGATTGATAGACCCATGAGCAAATAAGAGTTGCAGAAAAAAATATTACATCCAATTGCAATTTGAATGCTAACAATTTAATCTACAGTATTGCGCTCAGAAAATACTGTTGTTGTTTATGAAGTTTAAATGTTTTATTTATAAACATATTATTACATCCCACAATAATAAGGCTGAATGATAGGAATGATTAAAAATAGAGTAAAACATTTTAAAAGGCCATAATTAAAAAATATTTCGAATAAAATGTACATTTCGACAGTTGATTTAAAATAGGTTTCAATTGTCAATTTTAAGGTTGAAAAAAAATTGTTACATAAGAATATCTATACAAAATTATATAATACAATTTTAACAGGCTAAACACGCAAGTCTTGCACATATGCAACACATTAATATTTACTATGCAAATATTTTATAAGTATGTCCTATTTCAGTGTGTTGACATACTTTCAAATAACACTGAATTTTAAGTGGAGTAGGAGATTTCTTTTTGTGCATCTATTCCCTCTAAGCAAAATATAAAGGTTTCAAAGAACTTATAACAATAGGTTAAGTTAGCTAGCTAGCCGGCAGCTAGCTTTCTGTAACTCTTACATGGCTACTAAAGCTAAGCATGGTTGCGCTCGGTCAGTACCTGGACGGGAGACCACATGGGAAAGCTAGGTTGCTGCCGGAAGTGGTGTTAGTAAGGCCAGCAGGGGGTGCTCAACCTGCAGTCTGTGTGTGTCCTAATGCCCCAGTATAGTGAGCGCCGTCTTTCAGATAAGATGTTAAACCGAGGTCCTGACTCTCTGTGGTCATTAAAAATCCAAAGATGTCATTTGAAAAAGAGTAGGGGGTTTAACCCCGGCACCCTGGCCAAATCTGCCATCTGGCCTCTGTCCATCATAGCCTCCTAACCATCCCCATATTATAATTGGTTTAATCACTCTGTCTCCTCTCCACCAATCAGCTGGTGTGTGGTGTGCGGTCTGGCGCAAAATGGCTGCCGTCGGGTCATCCAGGTGGATGAGGAGATTCCCCCCCATGTGTAAAGTGCTTTGAGTGCCCAGAAAAGCGCTATAATTTTTTTTTTATTACATGAATTTTTTTATTGTTATTATTATTATTATTATTATTATTATTATTATTATTATTATTAAGTCACCTTTACAGCTCTGGTTTGCTCACTTTTAAGTCTGTAAAATTTTAAATTGACAGTGTTTGTTTTGCGCATACACATTGTAAATTTTTAGGTAAACGATTAAATCGTAAAAGTTAAAGTGCCTATGAACTGGAAGCGGCAACCGTTGTTTATTTTTATTTTTTTTTTTGTTGTTTTTTTTCATATTGTGACGCAGTTCCTAGAGAAACGGAGTAATAAATGAGAAAACAGTGGGCGTGGCTTGTTTTTTCTACTGTAAGAAGAATTGATGTAGTATTGGATGTAGGCATTTGACTCAGAAAGATGGAGAAAGAGTTTAGGGAGAGTTATTACAACCTAACAGACTCCTCTTCATCACCATTTTTATTTTTTGTCTAAACAAACAGTTATAGCTGCATTGTAAAATATGTTAGCCATGCCCATTTCCTAAAAATATATGTAATATATGACAATTTAACTGAAAGAAAAAAAAAACAGGAAGAGCATTTTCAGATTTTAATTTTAGATTACAAGGGCAAACTTTTTTTTTCATCTTAATGACATGCAGATGTGAATTGTTCACCACAAAACAATGTGAGCTAACAAAATCAATATGGTTAGTTTTGATTTCTTAGGGACTTTAATCTACTGAATATTTTTGTTTGTTTGTTTGTTTTGGAGGTCTTCAATCAAAAAATGACCACTTGGTCCTTCTCTGTTGCCGTTAGTTTGAGGGCTTCAGCCATAATATTTTTAACCGCACCCCTTTACCATTATCTGGCTATGAGAGAATGATGCACCAATTTCTGTCCCCCTACTCAATATTCAATTTAGGTTGGAAGTACATCAACACACAATTAGCAATCGGCTTGTTAAGTGTGACTATACTAAGCACTATATCAAACTGTATGGGGAGTCTCAACAAATGGCAATCATAAATCTTTACAAATCATTGTAATACTTTTGAAAATCACAAATCACATAGTAAGTGATACGTTTTTTATAAATTGTTAAAATATTAGTGTCTGTTGTGTACACCATGTTTTCAAATAAAAGCCAACTTAACAAACGTAACAAGCGCATTGTTACACAATAACTGTAACGGCAAAGAAAAAAAACGTCTCTTTGTATAACTGTTTATGCCAAATTTTCAAGTAGGACACTCATTTACATTGACACATTTTGATGTCTTGGGAAAGATGGAAAGTCATTTGAAAGCTTAAAAAAAAAAAAAAAGTTAACTTATTGATTTGCAAGCCAAGTGTATTAAAAACAGTTCAGTAATTTAATGTTTTTTACCAGTGCGATGGATATAAAGAACAGGCTGAACAAAACCACCCAGTACAAAACAAATAAAACCTAAATTGAAAAGTTCCTTAATAAACTGTTGTCTTGAAATGACAATTAATCCTGCCAAAGAAAATGGTCCATAAATAACGACAATGCTCACAGTAGTTATCAGAATGAGATAAAACGCTCTTCTCTTCATGTGGTTTTCCTCTTTCTCTCGGTTTCTCTCTCCTGGCCCTGACTGCTTCAGAGCTCTGAGAACAGCCACGAGACAAAACAACTGGACGCAGAGGAAGAAGAGGAACTGAATTGAGAAGAACCACAAATACACAACGAAGTGGAAGTTTATAATAAATTCACAGCACAAGCAGGAGCCAAGAGTGATTATCCAGGCCACAGCGCAGCAGATCACTCTATATCTGAGAGGTTTGTACTTCAGAAAGGTTACAGGATGAACCACTGCCAGGTAACGCTCAACACACATCAGACACTGAAACAGAGGACGACCAGTGACACCAAGACCAAATAGAAACCCTGTTAATGTCTTGAGGTATACAACCCAAATGCAACTACCCAGTATGGACAGCAAACAAGTCAGACAGTTTCCAATCTCACAAACAAAGAGATTCAGGTTAAAGAACTCTGCGGCAACTCCACTTTTTGTGACAATGAGCAATATAACATAGGATTGTGTAGGTAAACACAACACTAAAGCAATGCTGTATAGAACGATGTCCATTCTGTCCGATAACCAAAATAAATCAGTTGTGGAGTTTGTAGATGCTTCTGCCATGCTGAAGTTCAGTGTATGGTTGTTCATCTCCTCTGGTTGTTGTCTGCTTTCAAAAACGATCATATAGTGACTGTCATCAAGAGAAAAAAAAGAGGAGTGAAAATGTCATCTGGATCACTTCATGTATGTTATTTAAACACTGGATTAGGGCTGCACAATATATCATTTTAGCATCGATATCACAATGTGTGCATCAGCAACAGTTGCATCGCAGAATCTACAATGTTATATTGGGATTCAATTTGACCAGAAGCCACAGTTCAAAAATAATTATATTGCAAAAATAATTATTACAATATCACGTTTTATATCATTCGATATAAAAAATATTGAATGTTTTTTAACAATACATATAGGAATATTAGGATTTTTTAAACCACTATTTCAATATACTAACATTACTAAGGCAAATAGTTTTAATAATCAAAAACAAAAATGTTTAAACGAAATAGCTCATCTTTATAATAAAATAAAGAGAGTCTTAAACTTGATAAATAAAATGTTACAAACTGTACACTGATAAAGTGCAAACGCTGAACAATCAACACAAACTTTAAGGTGTGAATAACAATGATTCAGTACATTTCAAGCTCTGTAAACAAAACAAATTATGATAAACAAATCTGAGCTTTCAAGTGAAAGAACTAGCCAACATTATTAAGTACATACTTAAGAACAAGTTAAATAATTACATTATACCTATGCTAAAAACTCTTTCAGATGCACAAGAAAGAACCCAAAAAGCCACTCTGGTGACATCCTTACATCCTTTTTATTTACAATCTCCTCACTGTTGCTAGTCATGGCACTCATTTTCACATCAGAATTATTAGCCACCCCTTTGAATTTATTACATTTTTTTAATATTTCCCAAATGATGTTTAACAGAGCAAGGGGATTTTCACAGTATGTTTTTTTTCTTATCTGAAAATCTTATTTGTTTTATTTAGGCTAAAATAAAAGCAGTTTTTAATTTTTTAAACACCATATTAAGGTCAAACTTATTAGCCCTTTTTAGCATTTTTTTTTCCGATAGTCTACAGAACAACCCATCGTCATACAGAACAACCATCGATATACAATAACTTGCCTAATTACCCTATCCTGCCTAGTTAACCTAGTTAAGCCTTTAAATGTCACTTTAAGCTGTATAGAAGTGTCTTGAAAAAATATTTTTGACTTCAACTGTATGTTGTTATTTCGAAGTGATAAGCATGAGGACTTTTTACCATGTGCTTTGCGCTCCATTGGATATGACAAACTTACACTAAGCTTGTTGGCACTGCTTGCAAGGTGCGTGCTCAGCAGCCACATTTTATTAAACTATAGCCTTCATAGCAAACTTTGTTTATTGTTTTTGACAATGGGGTTCAGTCGATAAATACTGATATCGATTTTAGCGCCCAGCACTACATTCACTGCCTATAAAGGAAACCAATAACATTTTAGTGTATAAAACAATAACAACAATTGTTAAAACAACTTGGAGCTTTGCATGATGACAGTTAAATCGCTAAAGTCATACAGTATGGAATGTTTTGCCAATGTTTTCGGTTCATTTTCTGGGCGTTTTCTTAAGCAATATTGTGGTTACCTATGAAACTGTTCTCTCACCATTCCTTTTCACAACTTATCCTGCGCATTTAAAATATTGCTCAGAAACATGTCACCTTCAAAAATAGTTAGATGACACAGCCATTGTTGAATGCAATATGCAAGAAATAGAACTGCAACTAGTCAGTTGTTCCCAGCACCATATTCGTTGGTAAAAGATAGTCTGATAGGCTAATATTTTAGTTTAATCATGCAGACGTTGTTTGCCCCTTTATCTTGAACTTCTCTGTCATTAATTTTGGCATCTGACCCTGAAGTGTATAAGTTTAAAAGTTAATTAAAGCTAATTATAGGTGAGGTCACCACACAGTTCAACACGCTAACAATAACAGTAAGCGAGTAACATGAAAAACTATTGAATACACGACATGAAATGATTCTTAAATTCAAATAAAGCAGTATTTTACTTACATAGCCTATGATTGCATGCACCTTCTTATCAAATTATTTATGTTCTCCTTTAAATGGCTCGCACCTGAAGAGTAAATGTCTAATCTTTCTGCCTATAAATTTGGGCTTTGTAGACTGACTTCTCACTGCTGTGACAAGAATTTATATGCACTGACCAGATAAGAAAATAATGTTGACATAAAATTAACAACCAGCATATTAGCAAGTGGAAAACTGCAGGTTGAATTGCACTTTATTTACATTAATGCAAAAACAAAAAAAAAAAAAAAAGCTTTCCACTTTAAAATGGAACAATTCTTGAACTACAAAACGTGCAGATCATGGAATTATATAGTGAATGATATCTCTCTTGGCAAAAATAAATACAGAACAATTTTCATATGTAATCTCATTGTAATTTTTTTAAGAGTTTTTTTGACATTTATAGCCAAAGAACATTTGAACAGATCAGAAAACAACACCGCAGGCTGCGCAGGTGCAACACATTCAACACTTGCTATGCAAATGTTTTATGCTGTCAAATGTAAGGTATAAATCACAAATACATTTAAGCACACAGAGACTAGAGCTTATCTAAATGAAGAAGTTCAGATTGTCATAGAAAAATCAACAATGTGATGTATGTTTTAAAAAAAATATATGGTTGATATTTCACTCATGTTTTGCATTGATGCGCTTCTCTATAGAATATTGTTAGCATGCTCTATTCTACTGTCTGTATATTTTAGTATGCGATTTACTAAATAGCTTTCTTTGCTTTAAAGCTTTGAGACTTTTTAATGGAGTCAGATTAATTGTATTGATGTCAGATAAATAATTAATCTTATACACATCAGTGTTCCCCTACCATTAATTTAGGGGGGCACCCTGCCCTCTCAATAGCTTTTATCGCTCCCCTTGAAGTCAAGTTAAATGTTATTTTCTATATAGCGCCAGATCACAACTTATTTTTAATAAACAAGCTAAATAGCTGAATATTTAGCATCTTATTTACACAACAGCGTGTCATTTATGTCTTTACATGGTGGCACGATTACAAATTTCTGCTCTCTGAATCGCACATGGTGAAGTTTACAGTGTGCATGCTAGGCTTGGGCAGTAATACGGTAATATGGTATACCGCGGGATCTAAAAATACCAACGATGTCAGTTTCAATACATTTATACTGGCATAAAAAACAATGCACTTAAATAGAAGACAAGTATTAAATAATAAGTATTATTTATTGAACGGCTACAAATGCGTATGCGTGATTGTCATCACGGGACAATGTGGAGGAGAGAGAGAAGTGAGGTAAGACGGCAAGTCGCGCAACAAGTGACCTGCAGTTTGGCAGTATTTCCAGTTTCGACCGAACAAGAAGGGAGACGTGGTAAACACAAACTAGAGGTCTGCATTCCCGCTGCTGTACTGCGGGAGCCGCGGGACCCGACCAGATTTCTTGTGGGAATAAATTTCCGAATAAATCGCGGGAGCGGTTGGTAACTCTGGAAAAATTTGAAATGCAGCAGGCAAAGTCTAACAATATCACTCCAGAGCGAGCGAGCATGCCTGCATCTGTGTGCATCTGCGTGGAAGCTGTTTGTGTTTATGTGTGTGTATATGTGTATGAATGAGAGAGAGCATGATGATGCGTGTCACTTGGTGCTCTCTCTATGTGTGTGTGTGTGTGCGTAAATGTGTGTGTGAGAGAGAGCGTGGTGCAGTGTGTCGCTCGGTGTAGTTCCGCCGTTTAGTACATCACGGGTCACTTTCGGTCACCATAAGGAATCTGTAATTGTAAATTTATTCCGGGACTGGAAAAAGTGTTTTTTTTTTTTTTGCCTTGTAATTTTTTTTCTAAAACGTAAATTTGTTTTGTCCTTGGTTAAATAGTTTTTCCTATGTAATTGTGTCTTATGATAGGTAAAAATGTTTTTCAAAATGTAAATTTGTTTCGAGCTTTATAAAAGTGTTTCCCACTTTGTAATGTTGTTTTGCACTTCCTGGCCACCGTACGATATACTATAGCTAATAATTATAAATATTTCTAAGTGTTATATTTTATACAGTGAACAATTGATTTTATTTTAAATTTATAAAAGTTTAAACTGATTTTATAAATGGAATAGCCTACACAAAGAAAAAAAAGCAATAATTTCAAAAC